>NW_025935306.1:64878-69814 GCF_000764305.2 Hyalella azteca | reverse complement strand
GATATATTCGAAACGTCGCACTGCAATAAAATGTCATTCGGTAATCTACTTTTTGATCTCCAAGCTCCAGCTAGAAATTTTGTTCGGCTTATCGAAAAGAACAATAAGAAAATCGTAAATAAAAAGTACGCTCTGGTCTTCAACCAAACCTGTAAATACATATTATATAGATAAATTTTAGGCAAGGAGACTACTAAGTACTGTCAACTGACCAGATTTGGATTGATCTGCCAAAACAATTTATTCATATTGTTGTACAGGAACAGATGAAACTAATTCTTCCTTGAAAGCTTCTCTTGATTTATTCTTAATCTAGGCTCTAAAAGAAAAAATGTTCTAGTTAGAAATGTCTAAAGAAAAATGTTCTAAGTTTGTCTGCTCATATTTACTTCATTCTTATTTGTTTTTATCTGACGAATTATGCTTCAATGTGATTTTATTTCTAATGGTTTGTACCTGTGTTTTAGGTTTTGAACTGATGGTGGAGCTGGTCTCCGAAACGTTTTTCTTTTTAAGAATTTTCTTTCCTACAGGCGCTGGCAACTGAGTCCCAAGAATTCAAGTCGCTGGTGATTCATTAAACTTTGCCCCCCCCCCCAAAAAAAATTTTCAATTAAAGAAGTGGTCTTATAGTTGACAACATCTCAATCCGACATTGCATTGAAGATGTTTCCATCAATCCTCTTCCTTGTCCCTTCATAGGTGCAGACACAATGTAGATGACTGTTAAATTGTTCACCGAGTTGACAATGTGACTGACATGGTCTTGAGCTGTGCCCGGTGAAGTTGGTCAACTGAAATGACCAATGTGGTATCTTAACTTGTAAGATGCACACTGTTGATGTGGATGCTCTCCTGAGTTGTTGCATCAAAGCCAAGAGCGAGACCTTGATGATTAAATTAAAGCAAGCATTTCAGGCCACTTATTTCATTCGTCACCACCCATGCTTTCAGTAATATCCCTCAGGTCACCTTCGTGACGTCATTGTAGTAAGTTTCTGTATAAGCTCTTCAAGCTTACCACCAGTCAGTCGCAGACCAAAACCTCTTAGCTGCAGTTGCAGCCCAGCCTCTATTCGCATCTACTTAACAAGACTCCGGCAATCGTATCGCTTGCGATCGTGTTGCTATAGCTACCTGATCGATTCCTGTATTAATACCTCACCGCGCCTAACTTCAAATAATTACTACCTATGAGTTCCACTCTTTCATTCCTCCTTATTATACAATATGGACAATAATTCGAACCGAAAATCCTTGAGACATTATATTCAATTAATTCTTATCCAAGTGTCAACGAAAAACAGCATCGGGCAAACATTGCTGCCTGTATGTCTATATATACATATAAACCAAGCTCAATATTATTGTTTCGTTCAACTCTTTCCCTGTCTGTGGCCATACAGCTAATTAGCTTAGGGATGTAGTCAGCGGGCACACCAAACACTATCATGTCAACGACCATTTCATTAACTGTTATTCCATCCCGCTTGCCGGCAATTCATGGATTGTGTTGATTATGCAAACTCTTTTCCAGCTCTTCTTTCTCTTCTACAATAACCGTGTTCTGGTTTTCATGGAATTTAGTGTCATCCTTTGTTCTTGGGGACATTTATCTTTGGGGGGACATTTCTTGGGGACATTTATCTGGATAAATATTATTTATCGGGTGTAATATTCTTTGTCTCAATTCATCAAGGTTATCAGAGTATTATCTCTCCTATAACTTAACCTTTTTCCCTTTAATATTGTTTAATTGCAGCTTATTGGCAATCATTTCAAGGTGGGTTATACGTTTTAATATTTAATAAATATTATATATATTTAATATGTATATACGTATTCATAATTATAATTTGGTAATACCGCGACCATGATTAGTTGGTATTTTTATACGCTATTTTAGAAAAAAAAAAACACATTTTCCTGACTAAACCTATCCCCTTTATGTTAGTCCTAACCTTAAACTAACCCTTTGGACGACCCTAACCCTATGCTTTACCTACCACAGTTATACGCTGTATGTATCATTAGGCTTGTACGGTTATGCATAACGGTATAGTATATTTGGTCTTTAAACCTGCTTAAAACGACATAACATTTCAGCTTGTTGCGGTCTAGAATTCGTAACTCACTACTATAATTTTGCTGTCCTATTTCGCAGCGCCTCCTCGCCGATTTGACCAGAACTGTAGCAGGTAGCTGGGATCGAACCCACAATTCACTGCTCCAATCATGGTACTCTGAACTGTAACCATGCACTGGGCCACCCTAATCTTGTCACATTACTTTGACCCCACCAGATTTGTACACCGAAGATGTCATAAGTCTATTGCAGGTATATTTAGCCCGTGTAACCAACATACTAGCAGTGATGCCACAACCTCTGCTACACCATCAGTACGTTTTGACTTCATAATCTCATAGACGTCTGCTGAGAAATACTTATTCTCAAGCTTGAGCACTGATTTTATCGATGTCCGGGATAAAGTTTGGAAATAAAAGTTTACATTCTTTCATAACTCTTTATTTAAGCCTGAAATTTATGATTTACTCAACAGCATTATGATTACAACAAATACTTGGTTAAGATACGGCGCACCACCGACGAAGGTATTAGCGCCCTTACAACAAATGAACTGCAGCGTTGCATCAGACACATCTGTTTCACAGGGATAACTCAATTGAAACAATAAATTTTATATACCGGAATAACTCAACATATAGCTATCAATTTTATATACCGGGATAAATTAAGTAAAGCTAGGAATTTTATATACCGGGATAACTCAACTAAAGCTAGCAATTTTATATATCGGGATAACTCACCTACAGCTAGGAATTTAATATACCGGGATAACTCAACTAAGGCTAGGAATTTTGTATACCGTACGGGGATAACTCACCTACATCTAAGAATTTAATATATCGGGATAACTCAACTAAGGCTACGAATTTTATTTACCGGGATAACTTACCTACAGCTAGGAATTTTATATACCGGGATAACTCAACTAAAGCTGCAAATTTTATAATCTGTTCAAATTTTTACAAACAGTACGAGCAGAAAGTACACGTAGCACTGATACGCTCTTGTGCCGGTACAGAGCCCTCGCTATTTGGGGAAACTCTCACATTTTTTTCTAAGTCTAAGGTCTCGGCCGGTATATAAGCTCTTGGTCTTCAGGGGCGCGCAGACCCCCAAGGCTGGTCATTTTGACGCGGCGCAGGTCGGTGGTGGGGGGTGGCAGGACGTCGAAGTTCTGCGCTATGGCGGCCGTGAAAAGGAAAAGTTCCGTGCGAGCCAGCACCTCCCCGGCGCACTGGCGTCGCCCTGTGTAACGTAAGTTTGATTACGGGCCATACTATCGAAAATAGTATAATACTGTATTATGTTATCTATAATAATGATATGATAATAATAGCAGTGTCAGAGTTGCAGAGTAGGCCATTAGACTTGTCGCCGATTCTGAACAAAAATTTCACAGCTTTTTGGTAGTATCAAACACGCAACTCGTGGCTACAATATTGCTGTTCTTAATTAGCCGGCCTCCTCGCCTATTTGACCAGAACTGTCGCAGGTAGCTGGGATCAAACCCGGAACACAATGCTCCAATCTTGGTACACTGAACTGCTACCTCTGGGTCAACATGCCCTACTGGTAATACTGTTCTGGACTGCGCTTTGCAGTTTCATATCACCGCGTATGAACAAAAATCTAATAACCTCTAACTTCGTTGATGCCCATTTCATCAATTTTGATAGCCGTACTATAAAAATAATTACGTGTTGGTAGCTACGTCAGCTAATCACGCTTATGTACTTATATATATAGGCCGCTGCGTGAACTTAGGTCGCTACGTGTACTTAGGCCGCTATTTGTGTAGTTTGGCAGAAGCTGTTCTTTAATGCAGGTTTCATTGAAGACCAGAGAGTATTTCTTATTGACAATTTTCTTATTATTTTTCTCGATTCGGCGAATTAGGCTCTTGATAGGAAGTGAAAATCCAAGTATCAGGTTTCCAAGGGACATTTTATTATAATTTACGACGTTTCGAATACAACTTCATTCATTATCAAGTAGAGGACGAGTTTTGCAACAAGTGAATTTGAAATTTTGAAATGACAATAGTACAAACATAGGGTATTATGGATACAGATTGGAATCAAAGCTTGAATTACGAGAACATAACTGTGAGATACAGATTCCAACTGATTGAGAGGCAAATTAAAATTGCTCGCCATGAACTTGAACAATTGAAGCTTGAAAACACCGAGAACTATCTTCGTCTAACCGAATACATCCCAAGCTCTCAACTTTATCTCCAGATTACCGATGAACTAAGCAGGCTTCTGGATACCTACGACAACAGCGTGAAACTCAGGACTCTTCGTAAACTAAATCGCCTGTACCGAGGAGATATAAGTCTTCCGCATTCTACTGATGGATATATCAACCTCTCCTCCCACACCCTGAGCAAGGATCAGAAAGAACTTCTGAACCTGGGGCTAAACTGTCACGTAATATCTAAGTTTAGCAAAACCAAGAAGCAAATTGAACTCGAGTTACTTTATGACTCTTTGTTGAAACTAAAGAACGATGGTAAAATAAATATCAATCCTGACCTCAAAGACTTATTAAGAGCCGAAGCCACCAAACAGCGAGGCTCTTCGACCTCAAAAATCCTAACCCCAGCTCTACGCCAAGCAGCTAAGCAACTCCGAGATAACGACCAAATTGTCATAAGAAAAGCTGATAAAAGCAACATCTTTGTTATTTTAGACAAAACCGAGTACAATTCAAAAATAAATGAGATTGTTTCAGATGAATCTAAATTCCGTCGCCTCGGACGAGACCCAACAGAGCAAATTCAGAGAAGAGCCAACAATTTAATAAATACTGCAAACGCACTTATTGGATCAAGAAAACTTACCC
>NW_025935306.1:0-64517 GCF_000764305.2 Hyalella azteca | reverse complement strand
CCATAATACCCTATGTTTGTACTATTGTCATTTCAAAATTTCAAATTCACTTGTTGCAAAACTCGTCCTCTACTTGATAATGAATGAAGTTGCATTCGAAACGTCGTAAATTATAATAAAATGTCCCTTGGAAACCTGATATTAGGCCGCTATGTGTACTTAGGCCGCTACGTGTATTTAGGCCGCCACGTGTTCTTAGGCCACTACGTGTACTTAGGCCGCTACGTGTACATAGGTCACTAGGTGTACTTAGGCCGCCACGTGTACTTAGGACGCTACGTGTTTAGACCGCTACGTGTTTAGGCCGCTACGTGTATTTAGGACGCTACGTGGATTTAGTACGCTACTTGAACTTTGGCCTCTACTCGTACTTAGGCCGCTACTTTAGTATAGGTTCGCAGTATTTACATATTACTACATACGCAATTGATGACCAGCTAATTCATTTATTTAAATTTTCAAATGTCAAACCATTGTTTAGATTATTTGAACCCAGAAATACGTCGAAATACTTGTATCTTTAATTTAAAATTCATTTAAAATGTCACTTGCACCTACCTGCACCAAAGGCCATGAAACCATTTTTTGGTGCCACGTATCTGCCACTGGGGTCCAGGAAGCGGTCGGGGTTGAAGTCCTCAGGGTCGGTCCAGTAGCGGGGATCGAAGTGGATCGAGTAGCTGCCTACACGTAGCAGCGTGCCCTACCAGAAAGAGGGGTTCAACCCTTTGTCTTACGGATACACTGACTTTTGTCAATATTATTCTGGCAAAAGCCCTGCCAAAATGAGTTGTTCAACACTCTGTCTTAAGGATACTTTAACCTTTGTCTATATTATTCTAGCAAAAGGAGTGGTTCAACACTCTGTCTTACGGATACATTAACCTTTGTCAATATTATTCTAGCAAAAGTCCTGCAAACAGGAGGGGTCCAACCCTTTGTCTTGCAGCAAAGGCGTCACTCGGCCTGTTTATGAATTACCTACATTGGGGAAAAATTATACCCATGTTGGGGATAAAGTGCCCACCTTGGGGATGAAGTACCACATTGGGAATGAAGTACCCACCTTGGGGATGAATTACCCACCTTGGGGATGAAGTACCCACCTTGGGGATGAAATAACCCCCGATGGTCGTGTCTTGGGTGGCCATCCTCTGGACGTGGATGGGGAGCAAGGAGGAGTAGCGAAGCGTCTCCATTATGAACGCCTCGACCTGAGGCAGGCTGAGAACAGCAACAGTAAAGGTGTTTAATAAGTGCGTAAAAGGCGCGTAAATAGTGCTTAAAAAGTACTTTGAAGCCATATCAGTGGAATGTGAAAAGTGTTTGAAAGGTGCGTGAAAGGTGCTTAAATGGTAAGTTAAAGGTGATAAAAAGTACGTAAAAGGTCCTTTAGTGGTACGTGAAAGGCTCTTCAAATACGTACACGGTGTGCTTAAAGGGCGCCTGAAAGATAGCTATGATGTATGTTAAGGGCTTAAGCTTAAATGACGCTGAAATGTGCTTAATTTGTGTGTGACGCTGAAATGTGGCAACATTGATATATTATCACCAAGAATATTCTTACGTGATATAAGGAATTGATATTACATGATTATTTTGAAATGTCAGGCATGAAATACATGCACCACTTCTAGTCACTATTTTTCTCTAGCCTAATCTTTAGTCTTTTGCTTAGGAAAGATACCGGGGCCACTTTATTAGAAATTTAATCTTAAAATCGAAATCATTATCTGACTGTATATTAAATTTCACTATCGAAGTCAGGATGGAAAACCGAATTTTTACTCGTATCCTTTGCGTAAAAAGGATACTTTTGTGACGAGCAAATTACCCGGAAAGCACATGTTTCAAGCAGGACGAGGTAAAGATTAATAGCAAGCTCAACACCGACGCGCGTCAAGCCAACCCGTGCGTCAACCCAACCGGTATGAACGCGTGCTTACTGGACTCTCTAATCTCTCGCTGCGCTTGATGTCTCCGCTGTGCTTTACAAAGATGCCGAGCCGCTGTCGACTACGTCAACGTGGCTTTTGAATTTAGATAAATTGGGCAACTTGAGAAAATTGTAAATATTATGGAACACACTTAATCGACCCAAACAATTTATACTTAATGAAGCAATAATTATATAATTAGTCTTAATTGATCGCAATATTTCCAACACAGCCAGTTGGCGCATACGCAAAATTCACAATAAATTTACGCAATATTTCAGGTAAACATGAGAAATTGGATTCGCTGTCATCAATGGAAAAACTGTGTATATTGCAGTAAAATTTTCCATCGTTCCTCGGACAATTTATATCAGGAAGAGTCTGATACATGGCCAGTGGCCAATCTTAAAAGCCAAGCAGACAGAACGAAGTCATGGTTTTGTCTTGATCTCGAATGACCCGCAACCCAATAACACCTTTCTATGTTGGATAAATTATTACAGTGGCAAATACCTCCGTGCAGAGTGTAGGCAAAAGGTTTTCAGTGGCTTAAAAGAGATTTTCCTGCAATGCGCTACCGATTATTCAGAACCTATACTTCATCAATGATTCATCGATGACTGCCACCTATACTCGCCACCCTCTCGATTTATTGATGTTTTATTGTCGATTTTTGACAGATCGGGCCACCCACTGTTACGCCACCTATAAACTACGATTGCCACCTATAATCATCGGTG
Source organism: Hyalella azteca (assembly GCF_000764305.2). Taxonomy (NCBI): domain Eukaryota; kingdom Metazoa; phylum Arthropoda; class Malacostraca; order Amphipoda; family Hyalellidae; genus Hyalella; species Hyalella azteca. The sequence continues at coordinate 61,840 of NW_025935306.1, read as the reverse complement.
CACCACCCTTAATTTTTATTTGGGAATGGCTCATGAAAGGTGCTTATAGGGTACGTAGATGGTGCTTAGAAAGTACGTCAAATGTGCTATAGAGGTATGTGAAGGGTGCTTGAAAGATACGCGATAGATTTCTAAAAGATTTTCTAATGCCCTAAGCGGACATAAGAGGCGTGCTCCCAGAGTCTTAGGCGACACCTGTTTCAGAGTTTGGTCCGGATCTAAATTTTGTTGGGTTAGTTAGGCCACGACTTTGTCCGTGATAATTCAACCGCCCTATTTATGAAACCGTTAATTCCCTATCTTGAAATGGCTCGAAGTTTAAATCATAAGATACCATTGAAGAGTACTATTATGATTAAATGTTTGAAACTACCGAATATCATACCTTGGCTTATCACTGAGAGAAACCATAGTGTCCCGTGGCACCACCGAGTCGATTTGGTCCTGCATTCTTTTCGCCGCCTCCGGGTAGCGGGCCAGCAAGTAAACAACCCACCTAAGGATGTTATTGATGGTGTCTGAACCCGTCTGGAACATGTCGTTGACGATCTGGTCCAGAGCTGCAATTAAAGGTTGATGAATATAAATATATTTATGGGGTAAAAATATAAGTTATTGATGTATTTCTTCCTCCACTTTGATCAAGTCCTTCCACCGTACTTCCCCTTTGATGTACCCCCTGCCCCGTACCTCCCCTTTGATGTACCCCTGCCCCGTACCACCCCTTTGATGTACCCCTGCCCCGTACCTCCCCTTTGATGTACCCCTGCCCCGTACCACCCCTTTGATGTTCCCCTGCCCCATACCTCCCCTCCGAAACAAGGAGCCTTCAGTGCTAGAGTTCTGGTCCATTTCTTTGATGTAGTCGTCGATGAGGTCCCGTGGATGATCGGCGTCGTATTCCTTCAGGTGTTCGTTGATGGTTTTCTGAACACAACAAAATATTTACAGGGATGCATCTTAATGAAAATTTCTCTCTGATTTTGAACGTGATTTAAAAGTTTTCATCATTTAATTAACCTTTTTATATTAATTAATATTTACATATTCATTTGGTCTATTTCTGCGTTTTTTTATTGTAAATTATCAAACACTTGAAGCACTGTTCGTATGACATACTAATTGCATTTCCAATAGCGATATTTAATTATAACGACGTCGCTGAATTCCTCTCTGAAGTGAACAGTTACGCTGAGTCTGTGCCTTGACAGCCGTCAGTCGAATATAATATCAACTTGAACGAGGTTACTAAATTTTAACCGAAATAAAAAAACATATCAAATTGAATGACGCTGGTTCATGCATGGAAAGGCAAGCACCTAACATTTCTCATTAAGGGGACCGTCTACCCTAAAATTTCAAATTATGGCGTTTTCCGGTTTAGAAAAATGGGAAAAACGCGCATAAAAAAAACTATGGGGAAAATGAAAAAAGTGATGGGTTGGTCGATAGGTATGGTCTTTACGAATCGAATGATACGTGTCTCGATGTTGTAGGACGATATTTGTAGGAGATAGATTTTCTAAAGTACCCGTTTTTGGCCGTTTTCTATGAATTTCACGTTTTCTATCAATTTTGTCGAAAAATTCCCAGGAGCAAAATGTTATTTTTTTTACATTTTACGCTGAAGAAGTTTTACATTTTTTACGTGAAGTTTCATGATGATCGGATAATAACTATAGAAGTTTTTCCGGAGGGTAGACGGTCCCATTTAAAACAAAACCCTCTCGAACGACCTTACTCATTTTCAACCAAAGACAGTACCCACGTGTATGAATTTCCACTTTTTAATTGGAACTATTTTCAAACAAACGGCATTTCCTTTTTTCAATCCAATGCAATACCCACGCGTACAACGTTCCTCATTTCTCCAAGGACTTTCTGGAAAAGATCTTCCCCAAATATTTTGTTTTTGATGAACTCCGGGAATTTATCAAGAACTGGGATGAACGTCGGTATGAAGTTCACAACCGAAAAGTTCCGCTGAAAACCTTTCGTTAAATTGTAGATGCGTTCTACTTCCTTGGACCTCAGGTCGAATCGAGTGCCTGCAAGGCAATGGAAAAATGTAGATTTTTAATTTTTATTTGAAAATTTCTACAAATTTTTGTACGAAAATCGTTGGCTTATGAATCATCGACACTTTTAGCAATCATCTTAATTGTTATTCAGGCCGACATTCTCTTACATTGGACAGTTTTTTTCGCGGTAATGAATATATTGGGAATCGGGCGATAAGCGAGAGTTTTAAAGGTTTCCTCATAAAAATAACCCTGGACGCAAAGGAATAACTTATTAGAAGATAATAATTTGATCCGATCATATTATTACATTTGAGGATAATGTTGAGATTGTTTCCTACTTTCCTTCACTAGGTACCATCAGCACGTTGATTATGATGACATATAATATTAATATTCATTATCCACCATCTGACACTACTTACTAGCCACCCCAGTTCACCATCACTACTCACTAGCCACCACTAGTTCACCATCACTAGCCACCACTAGTTCACCATCACTAGCCACCACCAGTTCACCATCACTACTCACTAGCACCACCAGTTCACCATCACTACTCACTAGTCACCACTAGTTCACCATCACTAGCACCACTAGTTCACCGTCACTACTCACTAGCCACCACCAGTTCACCATCACTACTAACTAGCCACCACTAGTTCACCATCACTACTCACCAGCCGCCACAAGTTCACCATCACTACTCACTAGCCACCACCAGTTCACCATCACTACTCACTAGCCACCACTAGTTCACCATCACTAGCCACCTCTAGTTCACCATCACTAGCCACCTCTAGTTCACCATCACTACTCACTAGCCACCACTAGTTCACCATCACTAGCCACCTCTAGTTCACCATCACTACTCACTAGCCACCATCTGCCAGATGATGTTCAGCGCCGCTGTACGGAAGCTGTCAGGGAACATGACGGCCTCGGCCCTGTAGAGCCTCAGGTCCTGCACTAGCGCCTCAGCTTCCATGTTGATGGCCTCTTCCAGGTAGCTCTTGCCCATGCCTGACATATTGAATCTATTTATTGTTTAATAACTGTTCATCATTATATATTCATTAACAGTTATATATTTATACACTCTTGTGTATTTAGTAACGGTTAAATAGGCATACATGAAGCTACTCTCCGTTTCTTAGATATTGAATTTATTTATTGTTTAATAACTGTTGATTATTATATCTTTATTAACAGTTATATATTAAGTACGGCTTAAATAACCGTAAATGAAGCTAATGCCCATGCCTGACATCGACTGTTATAATGCACGAAGTTCAAGCGTCACATAATAATGTTTTAATTATTAAACGTAATTCTAAAGCGTCAATTATTAATTGCGCTGCAGGATTACGGATGTATGTATCAATAAGTTTAATTATGTGTGAAGTAACAAAAAATAATAAAATTATTCATAATAATCCTAATTAGATTCACCCAAGTCACGAAGGCTGCGCAGAACAAAACGTCTGTCATGCTGCCACTGCTGACCGTTGCTGAGGAGCACTCCTGGCAGAGAGAAACTTGGCCTCAGTGCAGCGCAACACTTGGCCTCAGTGCCATGCATAACTTGGCCTCAGTGCCATGCAACACTTGACCTCAGTGTCATGCAACACTTGGCCTCAGTGCCATGCAACACTTGGCCTCAGTGTCATGCAACACCTGGCCTCAGTGCCATGCAACACTTGGCCTCAGTGCCATGCAACACTTGGCCTCAGTGCCAAGCAACACTTGGCCTCAGTGCCATGCAACACTTGGCCTCAGTGATTTGCAACACTTGGCCTCAGTGCCATTTAGCACTTGGCCTCAGTGCCATGCAACACTTGGCCTCAGTGCCATGCAACAATTGGCCTTAGTGACATGCAACACTTGGCCTCAGTGCCATGCAACATTTGGCCTCAGTGCCATGCAACACTTGGCCTCAGTGCCATGCAACACTTGGCCTCAGTGCCATGCAACACTTGGCCTCAGTACCATGTAATACTTGGCCTAAGTGTCATGCAGCACTTGGCCTCAGTGTCATGTAACACTTGGCCTCATTGCCATTTAGCACTTGGCCTTAGTGACATGCAACACTTGGCCTCAGTGCCATTTAGCACGTGGCCTCAGTGCCATTTAGCACTTGGCTTTAGTGCCATGCAACAATTGGCCTCAGTGCCATGCAACAATTGACCTTAGTGTCATGCAACACTTGGCCTCAGTGTCATGCAACACGGCCTTAGTGCCATGCAACACTTGGCCTCAGTGCCATGCAACATTTGGCCTCAGTGTCATGCAACACTTGGCATCAGTGCCATTCAATGACTGGCCTCAGTGCCATGCAACACTTGGCCTCAGTACCATGTAACACTTGGTCTCAGTGCCATGCAACTCTTGGCCTAAGTGCCATTTAATGCCTGGCCTCAGTGCCACGTATAGAAAATATAACAAATTTCCCAAATGCAGAGAAAGAAATTGATGGCGGGAAACTTTTCCAACCCAGGCCATGATAGTTGTCGCACGGTCACTACTCACTAACCTCCACCTAATATTACGTTAAATGTTAGCGTAATATTAGCTAACAGAATTCAGAAATGATTTAATATCACCATCACATTCTTTCAACATGGACAACCGCGAAAAAACGCAATCACGACAGTAGGATTGTCAGACATGCAAAAATGTCTTCAGCTCCTACAAAAACTTTTTTATTACATCGATGTTCTACCTGATAATTGTTTACAATTAATAATTAATGGTATCGAATAATTTATCTTATTCTCTAATTATTTGCCTTAACCGTTATTACCTCCAGTTCTTTGGTCGTCGATGTTCATGTTTTCGAAGAAACTCGGTCGGTCGGCGAACTCTTTTCTGGCGAGCACCTCCTTGGCGACGTGGTAGTCGAAGAGGAGCACCAAGCGATATGACCCGATGCGGCACCTGCACGAGGTAAGTGAGTCATGAGACCCAGTGCGTTAAAGTGGGTCATGAGATCCAATGGAACCTGCAGGAGGTAAGTGAGTCATGGGAACCAGTGCGTTGAAGTGGGTCACGAGATCCAATGGTGCCTGCAGGAGGTAATTGAGTCATGGGACGCAGGGCGTTTGAAGTTGGTCTTCTCACTTCGAATCACCGACATGTGCAACAGCCTTCCTGATTACATCGTTGGCGCTCCGAGTATAAACGCGTTCAAGAACAGACTAGATAAAGCTATGGAAAAATATATGTTCAGACTTGAAATGCCTAGCCCCTTATCGAACCCGGTGTAAGTCTAGTAGCTACTTCAAACTATCGGCAGTTTGGAAAAAATATTTTAGATCTCCTGTGAACAAATCACGAAAAGTACATGAATCGGCGACAGGCCACATCAGGCCTACTCTTCAGCACAGTCATCACGATGATATGAAATGATGATATGATATGACATATGATATGATATATGATATGAAATGATATATAATATGAACTGATATATGATATGATATTTGATACATGATATGATATGTGATGTGATGTGATATGATAAGTGATGTGATGTTTGATGTGATATGTGATATGTGATAGGTGATATGTGATTCGTGATATGTGATATGTGATATGTAATATGTGATACGTGATATGTGATATGTGATTGGTGATATGTGATTGGTGATATGTGATATATGATATGTGATATGTGATACGTCATATGTGATACGTGATATGTGATATGTGATATGTGATTTGTGATTTGTGATTTGTGATTTGTGATGTGTGATTTGTGATGTGAGACGTGTGATGTGATGTGTTGTGATGACACGAGACACGAGGCACGACACATGAGGCACGAGGCACGACAGTGTCAGAGCTAATTTTAAATTAAGCTCCACCAGAAGATATGGTTGCATGACTATCCCAGTTAAAATTTTGAGCCGAGACCGGCGCCGGGTACTAATGATTTGAGTGCGTTGTTAATTTTCCTATCAAACTATCGAATGACATGAAGCTAATGCAATAGGATAATTTATTTGACAAATTTAGCTCTAATATTCGCTTTTATCTATCTGACGGGATCATACGAATGGCTACTTTGTTCATTTCTTGAAATTAGTGCATTATGAATAATATCTATCAAGTTCAACGAAGGATAATTGAACGTAATGCCGTAAACGTAATGTGGCATCCGTATTATAGTTAAAAGTAGTTCATAGAGCCTCGGCTGGTAAGGTGATCGCGTGGCCAAGCTGGTACAGGCGTGGGCTACGACGCGGAGGATCAGCGTTCGATTCTCGGAGCTGCCGACGACGTTCTCAGATAGTTCATAGCGGTGAGTAGTTTGATGTGTATATTTCCTCGATAATTGAATGTGTTAGTTTCTAAATACCGTTGTTAATGTCAATACGATATGAATGTGAAAAACCAATGCCAATACAACCTGTCATTGCAAGAGAGAAGTCTAGGTGTTCTCAGAGAGAGAAGGTAAAAATTTTTGAATCGTTGACAAACGGTAACGCGTAACTGCCGCGTACGCTGCCAGAGCCGCCCCAGAGCAGGCGTTGGGCAGGTTTGAGCAGGCGGTGCTCAGTAAGGGCTGCGTGACGGCAGGACAGAGCACTCCTGGGCAGGTACTCAGAAGCTAATTAGCGCTGATACGCGGCTGGCGATATCGTCTCTAAAGCGGACATTTCTGCTCTATCGCGGCTCTGTCGCGTCTCTACGTGGGCTCTGCAGCCGGCGACGGCCTGCTCTATTTACTGCCCTAAATTTTATCTGGGTACCGACGCGCGTTAGATCGCGAAGCGCTTATCAACTACTGCTGCTGGAGGCCTTACTTAAGGTTGCTAGCCCTTATATAGCCTGTACTTCTGCCCACTACTAAGGTCTTGATCGTGATCACTACTAAGGTCTATCACGTGTCTTCCAGATGCTGACTCATGTCATCAATCTCTATCAGGTCAAGTGAATATTACGTCTCAATCATATACAATTAATGATTATAATGAGACACCCGATTGATCCCGAACAACAGTTTCAATGGGCTGCAAAGAGCGGTTGTACGTTGTGCTGAGAGTTTGTTTCTTTATATTACTTGCAGATAACTGTTTCAGCTCAAATATAAGTTTTTTGCGGCTAAATAAAAATGTTTTTGATCACTGTATTTGAAGCTGTTCAATGTACTGTGAATTACATTTTGATAGTTTTGTTTATTAGGATAATTTTGGAAATAAGTTTAGACTATTAACTTTTGAAATAAAATGTTGACGCGATGAAACTTGAAATGGTATAGTGGAGTGACGAGCCCAGCGTGTCACGTCAGTATAATAGATGCGCACTCACCAGTATTATTGGTTTGCCAAGATGTACGACAACTTGGTGAAGCGATATTGATTTTCCCTGAAGCTTTGTGTGCAGTTTCTATCAATAAAAAGTGAAATACGACTCTGTCAACCTCACTTCAATAGCATTTGCTTAGACGTTGGAGCATTTTATTTAGTTACTCACATGACGATATCGCCGTAGTTCTTCTTGAGTTTATCGGCCACAAATTCGTCGACGAACGGCATGCCTCCGAAAAATGGAATCTCAGTAGGACCTGTGAGCAAAATACGGGATTTCAGTATGGCCTGTGAGCAAAATACGGGATTTCAGTAGGACCTGTGAGCGAAATACGGGATCTCAGTAGGGCCTATGAACGGAATTTGGGATCTCAGCAAGACCTGTGAAAGGAGGACGGAATTTTAGTAGGATATATGAGCAAAATACCGGATCTCAGTAGGCCCTAGGAGCGGAGGACGTACAGGATCTCAGTTAGACTTGTAAGCGAAATACCTGACAGGTCACACTCACTAGACGATCCCCACTCGCCAAACGGGCCCCAACCCCACCAGGCGGACTTAACCCACCTGGCAAGCTCCACCCAACAGAAAAGACCCACCCCCTAGACAGTCCAGTGAGCCGCACCCACCAGATAGGCCCCGTCCTCAAGAAGGATCCATTCACAAATAAGTCCCACTTCGATGACAGGCCTCACACAAAAAATAAGCTCCACGCACTTAACAAGCCTAACCCTCCAAAAATATAACTCAGTACTCACTGCAGTGAGTGACGGAGAGCGCATTTTCTCGTCGACGAAAACGTGAAGTCACGGACAGACGGACAGACAGATAGACGGACAGACAGACATGACGAGCACATTAGCGCCTTTTTTTCCGTAAATGAGTAAGAAATCCGCAAAAAAGGGCCCCACCCATTAGAAAAGCTCCTCCCACCCAACAGCTCCAACCACCAGACAAGCTCAACCCACCAGACAAGCTCAACCCACCAGACAAGCTCAACCCACCAGACAAGCTCTTTCACCAGGAAAGCTCCGTTACCTTATAACCAGGCAGACTTCACCCACCAGACAAACCTCACGCTCCAGACAGACGTCACTCACCAGACAGCCCCCAAGCACTCACCAGGCGGACAGTTGCGGGGACGGCGATCCCGCAGCACCGCGTAGAGCAGCAGCAGCGCGCACATCAGTAACACCGCGACCAACATGACCTCTGGCGGGAAAATTTATTACTGACACGAAGAAATTTCTTAAAATAACGTTGGCAAGTAGAAGTTTATCACTGGTAAAAATAGACTGCTACATATACATAGTTGATTAAGATCACGGTGGCCGAGTGGCAAAGGTGGACTGGTAAATCTAGTTGGTAAAAATTGTGGTGGCCAAATTGTTGTTTATTTATATTTTCATTTTGAATTTTCTGAGGTAAAAAAAGCATATTGTAGCCCCCCCCCCTAAAAAACCTCTGTCTTACTCAAAAAATTAAATTTTGACGAAAATAAGGGCCATATTGTTTGAGTAGCGACACGCTTCCGGCAGTTTGGCACTGACACTGTTTTGCTTCGCAAAACAGAGTCAGTGCCAAACTGCGCCAAACCCACTCAGAGAGAAAAAGTACCTCAAAACTTGAAGAATGCCCAAATAATTTCTCTGAGTAGCCGGATGAACAACACAGGAGCAAAACGTACATCGATAGTTGGACAAAGTATCACTCATTTCGGTAAAAGCGATAATATAATCCAGGTTTACGATTAGAAAAAAGGTTTGTTCATTTTAGTGAACCGAAAAGTGAACTGAACACATCTGAGGACAGGCACTGGGAGCGCAGCCGTGGGCCAAATATTCAAATCTTGAATATTCCCTAGAGTTAACCCTTAACCTCAGCATGCAATAACTTAATTCAGCCACAGAGCTAGACGCTAGAAGAGCTGACCTCGCCTACTTCGGCCTATCCTCTTATGGCCTAAACTCTTCTGTGATAACTTATTCCGGCCTAACCTGCCCGCTTCCCGGACACGCAACTTTTTTTGCATCCAATGACTTGCTTTTCCCGCTCACTTGCATTCACTCTCTAACTTCCGGCTTCAAATAAGGTTATGTTAGGTCCAATGGGTTAAGTCATTTGGGTGGACGAATATTACAACTTGCAAATGTTAGTCCAGAAGAGCTTAAGCCGAAGAAGGTTAAGTCAGGAGAGTTTAGGCCATTGAGGGTTAGGCAGGAGTAGGTTAGGTCATTAATTGGGGACAAGGCCAGAGTACGTTAGGCCAGAAGTGGTTATACTGCAGCTAGTTAGGTTAGGCCAGGTGAGGTTAGGCCGCAGTAGGTTAGGCCAGAAGTGGTTAAACCAGAGTAAGTTAGGCCAGAAGAGGTTAGGCCGGAGTAGGTTTGGCCAGAAGTGGTTAAACAAGAGTACACTGAAAGAAATGGGCGGGTCTGAATGACCCACTTTGATGAGTCAACCGCGTCCGAAAATCGATGCACTTTTTTGACTCACTTGCCCCATTTGTGGGTCATACTGACCCATTAAATTTCAAGCATGACTCACTTGTGGCGTTAAATCGCTCTGACGCTCAGATGCTAACTACGTATCCATGCTACGGGTGGCGTCATAAGAGATTTGACGTCACAAGTGAGTCATGCCTGGAATTTAATGGGTCAGTATGACCCACAAATGGGGCAAGTGAGTCAAAAAAGTGCATCGATTTTCGGACGCGGTTGACTCATCAAAGTGGGTCATCCAGACCCGCCCATTTCTCTCAGTGTAGGTTAGGCCTGAAGAGGTTAGGCTGGAGTAGGTTAGGCAAGATGTGGTTAAACCAACCAGAGTAGGTTCACAGCAGGCATCTGACGTTGAAACAATGTTGATTATTGGTTGATTTCGGATTGATATGCTGAACAACCAAAACTAAACGTCATATCAACGTCGAAATCTGACCAACACTAGAAGGGTCGTAAATCACCATTATTTAAACGTTGAAACGACGTCGATATTGTTACGTTGAGTGTTTATTTATTTGTAAACGTCCGATCAACGTCGAAATCTGACCAAAACTAGAACGGACGTAAAACAACCTTATTTCAACGTTGAAACAACGTCGATATTGGTACGTTGAATGTTTATTCATTCTTAAACGTCCGATCAACGTCGAAATCTAACCAAAACTATAACGGACGTAAAACAACCTTATTTCAACGTTGAAACAACGTCGATATTGGTACGTTGAATGTTTATTCATTTTTAATCGTCCAATCAACGTCGAAATCTGACCAAAACTAGAACGGACGTAAAACAGCCTTATTTCAACGTTGAAACAATGTCGATATTGGTACGTTGATGTTTTTTTAATTATTAACGTCCGATCAACGCCGAAATCTGACCAAAACTAGAACGGACGTAAAACAACCTTATTTCAACGTTGAAACAACGTCTATATTGGTACGTTGAATGTTTATTTATTTTAAACTTCTGATCAACATCGAAATCTGACCAACACTAGAACGGACGTAAACAACTTTATTTAAACGTTGAAAAAACGTCGATATTTTGGTACGTTGAATGTTTATTTTTAAACGTCCGATCAACGTCGAAATTTGACCAAAACTAGAACAGACGTAAAACAACCTTATTTCAACGTTGAAACAACGTCGATATTGGTAAGTTGAATGTTTATTTATTGTTAAACGTCCGATCAACGTCGAAATCTGACCAAAGCTAGAACGGACGTAGGACAACCTTATTTCAACGTTGAAAAATGGTCGATATCGGTACGTTGAATGTTTAGCTATTTACCGACATGGAACTAATGTGATCACGCCAACATTGAATGAAATACATATATATAAGTGAACGATTAATGACCAGAGAATGCACTTTAATTTTCAAGGAGTCGAACAATTCTTTAGTTTATTTCTATTGCTCACGCGCGAGCTGCAGTGGTCAAGGTTGCTATGGCGTCGCGCGGTCTCCAGCGATCCCGGGCTCGAATCCTGCTACGGACGAAAAACAGGTTGGTTCTTCAACGTTGATTCAACTAGAGAATTTGACGTTGCAGAAATGTCGTAGTAATTACATTGATTCAACGTTGCATTGTAACGTCAGTACGACGTTTCATGAGAGACGTTGCTTCAATTTTCATTCTAAACCACTTTTCATCCCGATCTCAACGTCATAATAGGAAGTTGTTTCAACGTCGATTCAACCATAGAATTCAACGTTGCAGCAACGTCGTAGTAGCAACATTGATTCAACGTTGAATTGTAACATCAGTACGACGTTGAATGAAAGATGTTGCTTCAATTTTCATTCTAAACCTCCTTTCACCCCGATCTCAATGTCGTAATAGGTAGTTGATTCAACGTTGATTCAACCACCGAATGCCTGCTGGGTTAGGCCAGAATAGGTTAGGCCAGAAGAGGTTAGGCAGGAGTAGGTTAGGCTGGATTAGGTTAGGACGGATTAGTTTAAGCCGAAGTAGGTTAGGCCGGAGTTGGTTAGGCCAGAAATGGTTAAACCAGAGTAGGTTAGGCCAGCAGAGGTTAGGCTGGAGTTGGTTTGGCCAGATGCAGTATGGCCATGCCTAAACTGCGGCTGTGGACATATTGTGTTATGGTTCTAAGCACTTGGCATCATATGTTGCTTTGCCCTATAGCGTGTTTACTTACGGAAATAAATATGAACTTAGCGTGAAGTTGGACAAACTGGCCTCCAGGATGCGTTCCTCTGTACTGTAGATACTGGAGGCAACCTGAGACCTATATGGACCTGATCATTTATCTATGGACCTGCCATTTATATAGGCAACTTCAGACCTTCACCTGCCATTCTTATCTATTTATATTATATCTTCAACAGAAGATCCAGGCATTTATATGTATAATCCTCATTATTATTATTATTATTATCGTTTTTACTATTATTACTATTGTTATTATTATTATCATTATTACTAATATTATGATTGTTATTATTATTATCATTATTATCATTATTATTATATATACTCGATCACTGACATTCGTGTAAGTTAAAGTGTAGCTAAGTATTTATCGTCATGGAAGCCGTCAATATAGCATGAGTGATCAGCATGAGTGATCAGCATTAGTGATCAGCATGAGCGATCATCATGAGTATCAGCATGAGTGATCAGCATGACTGATCTGCATGAGTGATCAGCATGAGTGATCAGCATGAGTGATCAGCATGAGTGATCAGCATGAGTGACCACATATTATGTTAATCAAATATATCTGATTTAATAATATTTGAATACAAATATCTATATAAATGCTATCAAAAGCTGTTATGCTTGCGTTGATATCTTTGTTTGTTGATAACGATGAGTGGCATGCAATCTCATGCACTATGATAATGAATGATATGGAGAGAAAATCTGGATCAAATTCTTTCTTTATTATTAGTAATAAAGTTTAACTATTGTTAACATTGAAGTTCAACTATCATTAAAATTGAATTTTAACTATCATTAATATTTAAGCTTAACTATCTTTAACATTGAAGTTTAACTATCATTAAAGTTTAAGCTTAACTATCTTTAATATTGAAGCTTAACTATCATCAACATTGAAGTTTAACTATCATTAACATTGAAGTTTGACTATCATCAACATTGAAGTTTAACTATCATTAAAGTTTAAGCTTAACTATCTTTAATATTGAAGCTTAACTATCATCAACATTGAAGTTTAACTATCATTAACATTGAAGTTTGACTATCATCAACATTGAAGTTTAACTATCTTTAAATGCCATTCAGGGTAACATTTTCCCACAGCGAGTGGCAATAATCGAAATATAATAAGTAAATCAAGCATATTGACCTAAATAAGATGTCAGACAAATACTCAGTCAATAAGATGAATTATTTATCTGATCATTAAGATGATTATCGATATGATTACTAGTGTATATTCTATTTATAGTGAATCGCAGGTGCTTGACCGATAAGTTTTCTGAGATGAGCCTTGACATCAACTTTGTTGGTTTAACGCAAAAAGCTGTACCGTATATGCAGGAAATTTTTTAATTGGTTTAATGAATAAATTTTACCTGGGGTTTTGATATAAGGCATAGATTTCATTAATTCCTAAATTAGTTTTTGGGCCCTCATGATGTTAGCCTGGAATTAATTATAAATATTAGCACACAATAATATTTCGTGGGCTACGTTCCAAATCAATGTAGATTCTTGTTGATGGATTAGAAAATTTGTGAAGAATTTTTATAATGACTAAGTTATGTTCAGCTCATAATATGACAGGCCACGTAAGGCCTGAAGAGTTGTTCAAGTGTCCTTGCGGCAGAATGGTCACAAACATGCAGATAAGGTGGAGAATACTCCAGGGATGAGAGTCCCACTCCAGGGAAGAAAGTCCCACTCTAGGGCTGGAAACTGGAAGCACCAACCCCATAAATGGGGGCACTAATCTGTCTCTTATACACATCTAGATGTGTANTTCTGACAAGATATACAAAATTGACGAGTGAGTTGCCATGTCTTCATTTCTGACAAGATATACAAAATTGACGAGTGAGTTGCCATGTCTTCATTTCTGACAAGATATACAAAATTGACAAGCATTTATTTCTGTGTGGTTTGTGTTTTAATTCTATACAATATAAATGTAAAATTACACATTTTATTCAAATATATATAGTTTCCTTCTACTTGGAATAATTTTTATCATAAATCATAAATTAGTCGTATCTGTAGCGCTATAAATCTTTAGTATAATTAGTAATTTTTGGTATAAATTCTAAAAAACAATTTCATGTAATTTTTAACTTTTAATAATAATTAAAGTAATTTTTAATAAAAAATTTCAATAATAATAATTTTGTGTAATAATTAATTTTTGAGTCTCAGTGAAAAATTTCTTAGCCTTGATGTTAAGTAAAATTTTCAATGAATATTTTTGCTGCTATTCATCATTCATTATTGTATCACTTGACTGCTTAAATAACAAGTTTACTGAGAATATAGAAGGATAAAAATATAAAAAAGCAGTTTACTATTTATTTATAACTTCTGGACTCCAAAACATTTCCTTTTATGAAGTAATGGGGAGTTATTTAGCGCTTAATACCCTGTCTCTTATACACATCTAGATGTGTATAAGAGACAGGCCTTATGCAGTCCCGTAGACCCAACGATGTGCCCGAGAAACGGTACACTACTGCGAAACCACTGGCACTTAGAAGGCTTGATCTTAATGCCATACTCTCCTAAGGTGTGCAAGACAGAGCTGACTAGGTCTAGGTGCTCATTAAGAGTGCGGGACATGATCAAGATGTCATCGATGTACACCAGCACGTGTTTTCCCAAGTAGCCTTTTAGGATTTCTTGCATTTCGCGTTGGAATGCAGCAGGAGCATTCTTCAGTCCGAAACTCAACCGTTTAAATTGATAGTGGCTGCGTGAAGTAGAGAAAGCAGTATATTCTTGGCTTGACTTGGCCAGAGGAATCTGGTAGTAGCCACGAACAAGGTCCAAGGAAGTGAAATACTGCATTCCGTGCAAGCTAAATACAAGGTCGGTTAGGTTTGGCATCGGGAATCGGTCCGCTTTAGTGACCGAGTTCAGCTTCCGGTAGTCGATGCAAAGACGAATGCTACCGTCTTTCNAGTTCATCAGCCAATCATTGACGGCCTTTCAAGCAAAATCCACCAATCATAGACAAGGAAATAGAGCGTAAGTACTTACGTTCACTTAGCGAGTTTTGAAGGTATGGTCCCAGGCCTACAAAGTCATGAGATTTCATATCAAGTTATGGAAAGTCATGGAATTTGCAAATGAATGAAGAAAAAAGGAAGTGTTTTTCTGTGCTGCAAACGTTAACCCATTAGTGCCGAGCGGTTCCATTTGGAACCAGCAGAGAAAAATGTATTCATAATAAAATTGTAAGATCAAATCAATATACAAGTGGATGTGTATGTTTGATATACATGTACATGTTCTGGCAAAGTTTGGTTCTGCTGCACCGACTACTCTCTTCTCAGTCAACACGTTGACTCCGAAGTGGTACATTTTAGTACCACAAAATGTATTTCTCCAGGACGTAGTGATACATAATTCAGGTTGCCTAAAATTGGCCAAATCCGAGAACAAAAAAGGCCAAAAAGGCCGATTACTCAATAAATACAATTTTATTTGTAGGTTCCGCTATAAAAATTCCGTTTATTTTCTTTTTGCAGTATTTAAAATTTAATTAGGAAGTACTACAAAAAATGAAATAATAGTACAAGATGAAGCAATCGTAGTCAACGTGTTAACATTCAAAGATTATAAAAACCATGTTAGGTAAAAGTGATGGAATTTTTTTCTAAATACCGGTACGTACTCTGGAATTTGTTAAGTATAAAGCAGTTTGTATATGTCTTCACACACATGTTTGACATGTGTGAATGTCACACATCCCCCACGAAGGATTACAATATTCACAATTAAATATACGTGTTTACTGCCAGTGTTTTACTGCCTCTTTGTTTACTGCTTTTTTTACTTCCCTTCTCCTTCATTCACTTCATTCAGGAATGTATTTATTAATTTACTTGAGCTGATGAAAATAAGTGAATTGGTCTGACCTGCCGACGATGTATTTATATCAATAATATATCGAGACCGATCATAATTCTACGGGATTAATAACAGTTGTGCTCGTAGTTAAGAAGCATTAATCATTTAAGAAGATTTAAAGTTGCAATTTCGATATATTTTTGAAGTAGAAACGATTAATATATTTTTATTTGCAATCTTGATATATCGAGGCCATTAATATTCAAGCAAGTTCAATCAAAATAATTATAATGATAATTAGTGATCATGTGAATATTTCGCTTAAGATTCACAACTCGGTTAACAGAGTGGTTGGTATAAGCACTTTGTTAAGTGTACTTGAGTATAAGTTCTAGCTGCTCGAATTATTTTAGATATCGGTGATTTGGCCGCATGATTTAGAACAACACGAGTAGAGCTGTGACTTGCGGGTTCGAAACTGGTTGCAAGCGTTGAAATCTCTGCAGTTTTCTGGTATAAAAAACTTTAATTTGATAACCTAACATGATTTAGCTTGACCAGGAGGGTCTAGTCCAATTCAGTTTGTTTACAAGATCTTCACAGTGATGGCTAGCAACTTAGGTACAGTTAGCTGATGCGACAGCATTTACTTGCCTCAAAATATATTTATTTGCTGGTATTATGTATCGTTTACGCAGAAAAGGAGGTTATCTAACCAGCTGAACTGAGGGTTGAAATTTTACAGTCGCTGGGGATTTTGCAAAGGCAGTTGGGAGTTTGAAAAGTTGGCTTGTGTTAGTGACTTGCTATTGGACTCTTTTTTTCACAGTTAGGAATTATTTATAGAATAGTGCAAATAAAGTTCACATATAAACCTTAATTAATCACAATGGTCTAGGATTTGCTTTATGTTAATGTATTATTCTATTCATGACAAAAATTACATATGATGTATGTTAATGAGTGTTAATGCAGCAAACAATAATTTAATTCCTACAAAATTATGTTATTTACGTTACGGTACTCGAATAAATTTCACAATTCTGAAGAAGATGAAAGATACCAGTTAATTTTTAGCAGGAACGTAAATAAATGGTTTTTATTAGTTCCTGCTATAATATTTTCTAACTTACTTTTTGCGAACAAAAAGAAAGTTTGAATATTTCATGGTAGACTCTTTTGCTTTGGTACCGACACTAGAGCATCTGACGTAGGCGCAGCGAACATTGCACTTGAGCACTTCTATTGTATATATCGTTTTAGGAGAGTAATGCATTAGAAAGCAAAATTTTATCAATACATCTAATAAATTTTCGTTAAAAATTTCAATAGTGAGGCATGATGATCAGCCATGACTGAAACAAGATCATTTGGTTTGAATGGTTTCCAATTTCATCAGTTCTAATATGACATTGTACCTCGGCATTGTACCTCGATTTTGCCAAAGTATTTGACAGTGTTCCGCATGAGCAGCTGTTGCGTAAAGTGAAATCTTTGGGAATTGAGGGAAACGTACTCCAACGGATCAGAGATTTTCTAGTAGGTAGACGACAACGTGTCAGTATTAACGGAACCGTGTCAGACTGGGCATCAGTGCGCAGTGGCGTGCCACAAGGAAGCGTTCTTGGGCCTATTTATTATTACTTTTATAAACGATTTGCCAGAAGCAGTGTCCAGCGTGTGCTCCATATATGCCGACGACAAAAAAGTTTATAATTCAGTGAAGGATGCGTCAAATAAAGCGAATTACCAGATGATCTTGACAGCTTAGTTAACTGGGCTGATACGTGGCAGCTGCGGTTTAATGCTGACAAGTGTTAAGTACTTCATCTCGGGAAGAACAATGAACAGCAAGATTACAGTATGACAAGACATGGTTCAGTTATAGGGGTTGAAGAACGAAGACGCCGACCGACCAACACCTGTATAAGTGATGGCCGTTAGAATCGACATGCCATGCACACAATGGAATAACAATATCAATAGAATACAGAGTGAACAATTATTGGTATTTAGTTATGACAGTTACACTGAAATGTTCCATTACATAATAGAAATTGAACTCTAGTGAAAACTTAGCATCTTACCCCTTAGTAGATGTTCACCCCACGACGTCGCAAAGCAAATGACGCTAACACGCGATTGGCTAATGTTTACCCGCTGGCGTGGTCTAAAACTAACTCACAATAATTGATGGTACGATTTTAAATATAAAAATAATTTCGTCGTTTACTGAATTTTAATCATTCAGAAATTACACGAGTGTAATCCGTGCTCAAGAATTGAAAAGATTCAACGACCGAATATTATAAAATTATGTAATAGTGAAATGATGAAACACGAAATAAATAATCGAGTAAAAAATAATTAAGTTACAGAGGTTGACGATCACAACTTTGAAGGTTTAAAATATTAACTACGACCTTGACAAGAAATGATAGTGCGAGTTATGAATACGAGTCACTACAATGCTTTACATGGAATGATGTTATAATCTAACATCTAACACATACCGACGGCTGGTGGATCTTTCTGGGAAGCAATTTGATGCGAACATATATGGTAACTTAATTGTCCGCTAATGAGTTAACTAGTACATTACTTGTGACACACAAACACATGCAAATTTGGCACATGCAGTTTCGTAATTGCGATGTGTGAAGAAAAAATAGGCCATAATCTTAACGAATGCATTATTATTATACAATTTGCAATGTAGAGGCTATCAGTAAGGCCGCACAAATATTTAAGACTGTAGCTACTGAGTCCATGAAATAGAACTAAATGCTGAATGTTGTTAGAAAGAATCACATTTAGGATGGCATGAAACATGGAAAACACTAACAATTTACTAAAACAAGACACATTGCTGTCGCGCTGTTGTCTCACTCAAAAGCCAACTAGGCCCAAACATCAACGTTTCAATGCGGCTCATGGTCGTAATTCTACCCAACAAACTTTTCGTGTTTCGAGGGGAATTCAAAGACAGTTATATTCCTTATTTAATGTTCTAAGTTCTAGCCCTAAACTTTCCTGAAATTTAAATAAAACTAATCAATAAAATGGTAAAAAATCATTAGGTTGCTAAGTATGATGAAAATTTACAACAAAAATCATATTAGAACAGTATTCCAATTAAATATATTCACAATAATATTTTCACACGATAGTCACACTTAAAATCCTGCATTAGTACAAGGCACGGACCTCCGTCACGTCTCCGCACCAAACAATAACTAGCGCAGCGTTCCTAGAGTGCGGACGTGAGCAGTGAGGTTGTCTCTAAATATAAAATTTCAAAAATGTCTCCAATTAAAACCCTAACATTACCCCCCTCAAGTGCAATACACAGTATTGCACTTAAAGCATATAAAAAGAAAGAACATCAAGATTTATAAGTCTATGCATTTATGCACGCAGATACTCTTAGATTACATGGCACACCATAAAATTCAACTATTTACAAGCCAGGAAATTTTTATTCAACTTAACCATGCATATTAATCCTAAAGAATCCAGGTAAAAGTTGCATAATAAAAAATCATTCAAAAAATAAAGTACTCAAATCAATAACCAGCGACAATTAAAATTCAAGTATGTCGAAAATGAAAACATAACATATATACATACATACGAGGTTATTTCCTAAGATAATCGAGAGTTTCAATTTGCACATAAGAATATTCAGTTGCTGGACCGTGAGACCTACTACGCATCCTATTCTCATCTGCTGTACGAGTGACACATTCAGTGATGATATCAGAGGCTTCTTCGTGCTCATGCGTCACATTTCCGCGCGTGGGTTCAAACCTCCTACGCCACGAGCCAGAACCAAGAGTTTCGCTTGCCTTGTAATCGTTTATTCCAGTCTTAAGGTACAACAAATGGTCATGCATCGTCGTTAAAAAGATCATTCCGTTCATTTTCAATAAAACCGTCGTTAATAGATCGAGAAGCAATCTGGACACGATCTATGAAGTCTTCTTGTACAAAATCGACTGTTCGAGCCACGCTTTGAAATTTCCGTGAGACTTATCACAGTTATTACAAACGCTGGCATGAATTGAAGAGACAGGTGCTGACAGTTCCTTCATTTGGCTATCATCTACGGGGGTAGAAACGCGTTGCTTGGGTAGCACATCATCATCATCGGTATCGCTGCTAAAACTCCAATTAATATTATTCTCTTCCGTGGACCCTTCACGATTAATTACAATTTCATCAATACCAGGACAACTTTCTGGAAGACTCATAGCTTCATACAAAAGATATTTAAGCTGCAAACTATAAAATTCTTTTCTCAAAAATGACAATGATAAAAATTCTGACAACTCACTATTCTGATGCTCTGTGACACAATTAGTCTAGTCAGGAGACGCAACACAAGAAGGCACAGAAGGATCATCAGAACGGGTAACATCACGCATCCTATCACCATTATCAGTTAAACAACTACTATCAGCATCCAAGTCACACGAAAATCTAGACTGGTTATTGTTAAAATGTATAGACGATTCTGAATCGGTTGACGAGTCAGGCAAATCAGGAAAGGTATCAGCTCTAGGCAAAAACTCGGATAGGTAGTCTGGAATTACGTCATTTTTTCAATTGCTTATGATGGACTTTTTGCCCATTGTTGAACTGATCGACTATTTAATAGGTTACCTCGTTATTTTGAACTCTGACGATTATTTAGGGACCGGTAGATTTCTGTGACAGCTTATAGTGAGGTTGATTTACTATTCTATTACCTTTTGAAGCTAGTTTCTGGTCGATTTCGAAAGGCTGAAACTTAGGATGGGAATTCCTTCCAATTAACCTGATAGTCCGTAAAAGCAGGTACAGTATATCAAATGAATGACTTTTGGGCAGTAGAAAATAGCATGGTGTGTCCTTAAGAGCTTGTATACAATAAAATTGGCGAAGAATATCACACTTTTCAATTTCAACTTTAAAATCATATGAGGGTTCAATATAAACAGAACGCAAATTAATCTTAGCTACTCGGAACATTCGATTATTGTAATCTTATGAATATACATATATTTTATTTTTTATCAAATCTATTGAACTCATTCGATGTGGAAACCTCTTCCTTGCAATTTCATTGCCGGGTCAAACGAAATACCCATAAGATATTATGTAATTTGGTGTGTATAACTTCACTACAAGCGCAAAAAAACCGTCAACTCTGACGATCATCAACTTAATCCTATTAAATACTTTCACGAACTTTCTTAAACTTAATTTTTCGTTTCGTTGCAGGTAAGTCGCATCGTCAAGCAAATTACGATTTAAAGTCCAATAGGAACACAGTGGGTAACAACACTTTGCTTCTCATCCCAGGTAGCAGTACACATGTAATTGAATATTACTAATTAGTAATTTGGTTTGATGGAAGAAAATCTTTTTCTTATTTTCAAGGATACGTTGATAATTTGTTTTGTTTGACTACTAATAGCACAAACGGCGGCACGTGTAATTGTCGGGACACGGCACCATCACCTCCGTGGCCTATTATCCCTAACACGATTCAGTCGCCGAGTCCCTGGCGACGATGGTGAATGAAACGTGCGGGGCACATTTTATCACATTTTTATTAGAATAATTAATTCCATATATAAGGCAAATTTGGTCTAGTAAACCCATACGAAACACACAAAACAGGAAATACATTCAATCCCACAGGTAATAAAAATATCTTGAGTTCTCGCACAATACGCAAAGCCTTCATTTGAATGCCACTATATATATCGTGGAGTGTAACTGGTGGCGAGAATGCCTCTATATAAATCGTGGAGTGTAACTGGTGGCGAGAATGTCACGATATCTATCTTAGAATGTAACTGGTGACGAGAATGACACTATAAATACCGTAGAGTGCAACTTGTGACGAGAATGACACTATAAATATCGTAGAGTGCAACTTGTGACGAGAATGACACTATATATATCGTGGAATGTAACTTGTGACAAGAATGACACTATATAAATCGTGGAATGTAACCGTTGGCGAGAAACACCCTGGCGGAAGACGTGAGCATTAAGAGGCTCGATCACTCCTCTTTTATAGCTACAGGAATAACAACGTTACGCTAATAAATGAATATTACAAGAAATCAAGACACAAATAAAAACCAGGGAATCAAATCAAATAATCATAATTATTACTAATAAATCCACACACTTTCTACCAAAGGGAACATTAAATTCGTACTGAAACATTGAAAACACCAAAATAAGTATATTTAATTATACAGTTAATTATAATTATATAGATAGTCCAAATTAAGTATTCTTAGTTAATTGTAATTAATTAAATAACTATACAATTAATTATAATGAATTATTTATACTTAGTTTACTTATACTTAGTCCAAGGCATTTATAGAAATAATAATAGAAATAGAATTATAGAAAATCGATGGTCAAACGCAAAAAAAAACATAACAATATTGAACGATCACCACAGACGATGCTCACTGACTGGTTGATTTATTAACAATCCCACAATTTATCCATTTCTTGATCTCAGCAACACTTCTGACAGTTTTGCAAGCGCAAGAATAAAAATTTCATACTTTATAAAATTAACCCTCACTGGCACATCATAGAAACATTTTTCGATTACATTCAACACCTGTCAAGAAATGAAATGAAGATCAAATGCATTAAAATCTTTCCCCATCTTAAAATCACTAAGTACGTCCTTATAACGCTACAAAAAGTACATGCCGGAGTAGTTTGTGAGTCAGGCTCATCGCTCTTTAAATATCTTCACATTGTTGGAAAGATACTATGTTCGTTCAGAATCATTAATTCTGATGACATAATCGATATTATCGATCCGTCTCACTACCCAGTTAAAATTCTGAGACGAGACCGGCGCCGTTCTTGGACGGGCCTGCCGCGCTTTAGCAGGACGGAGCCGTGAAACAATAACCGGCCATCTATCTCTAAAGCAGCGCTGCACCTGGGCTGATACAAGGATAAATTCCGGCCGCCCGGCAAGAGCTGGGCAACGGCGCTGTGGCAGCGCATTGCGCTGGTTATAGCAGGCATGAGCCGGAGGTGTTCAGTGAGGGCTGCGTGGCCGCAGGACAGAGCCGCCTGGGCAGGTGCTCAGAAGCTAATTAGCGCTGTGCCTGCCCAGGTGATATCGTCTCTAAAGCGGACATTTCTGCTATATCGCTGCTCTGTCGCGTCTCTACGTCGGCTCTGGCGGCGGCGACGGCCTGCTCTATTCCCTGCGCTAAATTTTAACTGGTACTTAATTCGAAAGCGCCCTTACGTTCTGCCAACAATACTGGCACTAGTATTGAGAGCAATAACAAAACAATTTCTCCAACCCTGAATTTTAATCAATGATAACATAGAATGACGACTACATGCAAACAATCAGACCCAAAAAATGCGCAATAAAAAAATGCGCATTTTCATTACTTTATTCCTCATTTGTGAAGGCAACACGATTTGTGTAAGAATATTAATTACAGACTTCCTATCACATGGCTGTTTAATCAACACATAGTTCTCAAATGGAAATTTTGGAAAATTTGTTGAGTTAGCATCTACAAGTTGAAAAACATATCCAATATTTGGATCGTCGCTGCAAAAACATAATTTTGGGAAATTATTGTCGTTAAATCGAAGAAAGGCATTTCCAATAAAGGGTGATGAAGTTTCCTCATCAGATTCAAAATGTTTCTAACTCCTAGTTTGAACAGCTCATGGATTTTGAACCGTATAGTTGGTCTATACTTGCACACGCGGCATCAGCAATATTTCCATTAAATATTCCAAAAAGTTGTTCAGAAATGCAGCAGCATCTGTTATTCCTTGTAAAATACACAGTCCGAATTGACACGAAGTTGAGGAACACTTATTTTACGGTTATCTGCTAATTTAAGACAATGATTATTGCCAGTCATTTGGTTTGCGGGCACAAGTGGCTTCCTAACAACCCAGATAAAAATTTAGAGTGGAGCACCTATGTTTTTATGATGGCTATCGGCGGACACCATGGGTGAAGCAACTATGATCTATACAGTGCATTAAGGGTGGCGTGCACCACCTATCCCACACCTATAACCTGCCGATGACCCCCCTACCCGTAAAGCTCATCTTTCGCCAACAATAACCATTGGCACCGGTGGCGCATCGATGAGCCATCGATGGCCACCTTTAAAATTATGTCGATAAAATTTTTTAATTCAGTTTCAAATCCGATGCTTTTATATTTACTGATATTGCTTCATCCAATCACCATTCTGAGGGCTAAGTATGGAAATCCACCATGGCAGTACAATTAACAATGCTAGAAATGTAGTAGTAATAAATTATCAGAGTACCATAGGTATACATCGTAAGAAATCGACTTGAAGAAAGTCCCTGTTTCCAGGATTCGAACTCGTCTCCTAAACGAGAAGCAAAGCCTCTGCCGTTGAGCTATCGGAGAGGACTTGACACTATATAGAGTCATTATAAAATATTTAACTTATATATTTAATTTAATTTCATCAAACGACCGAAGTAAGTGCTACCACCGCGATGATTAGATGGTTCCATCAACAATTTCATCTGAACATGCTACTTATTCCAGTCAGCTCAGAGTAAAGGCTACGGGAAAATTCTTAAAAAGCAACGAAGTTCCACAATGTGAACATTACACCAATTTTGAAAGCAGTTTGATTCGAAATATTTTCCCAAAGAATATTCTTGCGTGAAATAAAGAATCGGTATCACTCGCTGATTTTGAAATGTCAGGCGTGAATTACCTGTACCTCTTCCAGTCGCTATTTTGCTCCAGCCTAATATTTTTATCTTTTGCGTAGGGAAGTTACGGGACCATTCTCGCAGAAATTTAGACTTAAAATCCAAATAATTTTCTGACTAGATAAGCAAATTTCCCCTAAATAATTAAATTTCACTATCGAAATCAGCAATAGAACCCCGAATTTTTTTTAGAATCCTTCTGCGTAAAATGGACAATTTTTTGACAAGCCAATTACCCTGTAAGCACATATTTCAAGCAGGGCATGGTAAAGACTAGTAGGAAACTCAACGCCGACGGGCGTAAACCCAACTCATGTGAACGCGAACGTGTGCTTACTCGACTTGCTCGCTGCGCTTGAGAGCTGCCGAGCCGCTGCGCCTAATGCATGAAATGTATGTATATAATCATCAATGCGCCACCCTTAATTTTTATTTTGGAAGGACAGTGCAGGTAGCATACGAATATTTTGACATCTTTCCACTTACAATAACCAAAAGTTACGGCAACGAGTGATTTACCCAAATCTTCGAATTGCACAAATCTTTGGAATACCAAAGAATTAATTGATGAATGACGATTGACAGATTAAGTGGTTTGAAAATGAAGTTTGCACTTGAATTAACTCTATCGGCAGCATATCTAGATCAGCAGAACTAACCTCTAGGCTCAGGTTTTTTCGTCGCAAACAAATATTACGTTTGCTCTGACTTGCAGGCAAATGAGATGGACTGACAACATCAGTACTAGTTTCAATGCTACAGTTATAAAAAGTGTTATATTATTTCCAAACTGAAATCAAGTAAATCTCTGTTCGGCGCAAAGTCTGAAGGAAATTAAACCTTGTTTCTAATTTTCGCTCAATATAAGATTTCATACCAAGTTGTTGTCAGCCAGTTTCACAATTTTATCTAACGGCACGTGAAAAATGTCGTTCTTTCTCATCTATAACGGAAGATTTAAATCAACGTATTAGCTAATTGTTGTTTAAGATTCAACTCCACAACGTATTCGAAAGATTTTTCCCGCTAGATCACAAACATTTTCAAGATGATTGCGTACGGGCCAAAAGATTCCCATCCTTATTTCGAAGATTGAAATTTCCTGATAACCGTAAACGGTAAACCTAACTGCACCCATCAATTTCATATTAACACTCTCGGATATTCCGCTAAACGTAATCTAATTCGTAAAAGAATGTGCGCTGGAGTTGGCCAATTCATTCTGAAGTGTTGACATGGCCACGGAATGAGACCAACAGTTAACATCTCGCACCTTCCCATCTCTTTCTCTCTCTGTCTCACTCTTTCCTCACTTATTATCAGTTCATTTCTACAATTAAGAACATATTTACTTTACTTTTGCTTTTATAATTCAGATTTGACGACAGTAAAACGTGATGAACTATCGAGGAGCGTGACTCCGCTCTGCCCTGCAACAATACAAGAATTACTAGAAATTTAAAAGCGAAGAAAACACCACAAAAATTTAGCATATCTTTTTTGAAAACGTTTCGGAGACCAGCTCCATCGTCAGTTCGATAAATCTAGAACACAGATAAATGCAGAAAATTAGTTTGGAGTTAATAAAAAAACACACACAGAAGTTAAAAACCTAAATTTACAGACAAAGGGCAGAATAATAAAGTAAGTACCTATCTATTCACAATTTATAATGGATAAGAACTATAGTCAGCATTTAAACTAGGCTTCTCTTTAAAAATATACAAGGATTCCAAAATACGCAGATCGGAAGCACCAGAACTATAAGCTAAAACCTTAAAGTCTGTGTCGGACACTGGAACGTTGCACTGTTCGGCGTGAGTGCGCACAGCCGAATGAGGAGGGCGCGATAGTAACTGCCCAGTCCTATAACTCCTACCTCTATGCTCAGCAACCCGAGTGTAAAAGTTGCGTGCCGTCATTCCGACATACGCAGATGCACACCGTGCATTTCTGGTGCTTCCGATCTGCGTATTTTGGAATCCTTGTATATTTTTAAAGAGAAGCCTAGTTTAAATGCTGCCTATAGTTCTTATCCATTAGAAATTGTGAATAGATAGAAACTTACTTTATTATTCTGCCCTTTGTCTGTAAATTTAGGTTTTTAACTTCTGTGTGTGTTTTTTTATTAACTCCAAACTAAGTTTCGGAAACGATCTCAAAAACAGATCGATCGAACTGACGATGGAGCTGGTCTCCGAAAAGTTTTCAAAAAAGATATGCTAAATTTTTGTGGTGTTTTCTTCGCTTTTAAATTTCTAGTGAATCTGCGATTAAAGCAATCTAGTGACTTTTTTTACAAGAATTATGTTCATAAATTAAAACTCGTTCAACAAAATATCAATTTATAAGCGTTACAAATATAACCATGCAAACACTAATTAGATAAAATGATCTCAAACTGCAGATAAACTGGCTATGCCGTAAGTGAGATTATATATTAGTGACAGTAACGCGAGTGACATCCGTACTGTCATACAAAACACAGTCTCATTAATCCCACACAAACACATAGACACACTCTTATTATTCCAACACAAAATAAACACACAGTATCTTTAATCCCATAAAAAACACATACACAGTCTTATTATTCCCTCACAACATACACACAGTTGCAGTAATCCCGTACAAAATACGCACACAATCTTATTATTTCCACAAAAAATACACACAGAGTTTCATTAATCGCATACAAAACACATAGACAATCTCAATAATCCCACACAAAACGCACACAGCCTCAATAATACCGCACAAAACGCACATTATTGTCTTCGGAGGCGCAGGTGTTCCTGTAGCGCCTCCTGCAGCTGGGCGTCACTGGGCACCACTGGTCCTCCCGGGGGCACGCGCTCAGTGATGTGGAGGACAACAGCTCCCTCCCTGTGGGAGTGTGGCAGTGAATATCCTGCGTGGCTTGCCAGTGGCCGCCATCTTGTGTGGCGCTATCATTGGCCGACAGATGGAAACAGTGCACCATCATCTTATCATTAATATTTTGAAGACGAGACGATTATCATGAAAATATTAATGTAAAATAATCACATATTATTATAGTTAATTAATATATGGGAATAATTGTAATATAGGATTAGAGCTTACATAATTTTATTGTATCTAATATTATACATAGATTATTCTTCATAATGCAATATAATACAATACAATATAATATAATAAAAAATAATATTATATAAAAAAAGTAGATTATCGTAGATTATATTAAGCTTCTGCGATGTCGTCAGTAGCGAAGTGTTATCTAAAAGCTTCAGTCGCACACACTCAAATAAATAAACAGTCTTTGTCCACTATGCGATGCATTTCTCGCCCTTGCATGAGCCATAATTTTGGCTGGCAAAAAGCGTATCAGTGCTACGGGCTGAAAATGCGTCACTATTTAGACAACTTGACCCATTGATTGTTGCGAGTGCTGACGGGGCTCAATCCTCAATTATACTGTAAATATCTCAATTATACTGTATATAATATTTTTTCTATAATTATGTAATATAATGAAATTAAAAATAATTCTAATCCCATATTATAACTATTTCAGTTATTTCTATATTCTCCGCTAAGATTATATAATAAGTAATTATATACTATAAATTAGTATGAAATACCGGATTAAGATATAGGATTAACAATAATGACGACATATCATTATTCTGATTTGATTTCAAATGATAATGATGGTCGTGATGATGACATTGTGTTCAATGATTGGCCGCCATCTGAGTGGACCATCCTCATCGGCCGCCATTTTGTTTCATTTTCCGGCGGCCATTAGTCGCAATTACATTTCAATACTATCATTCCCAGTCAAAATCCTGATTCCGGTGAGGGGCACCGGACGCACGCAATAGCCGCCTTAGAGGAAAATCAGACACCAATCGTCCACCTACTATATTCGGCTATTAATTAGGAGCCGTTTTCGCAAGTCACATGCCCTAGGAGCCGAATCTGTATAAGACAGCCGAAAGAAGTGGCTGAACAGACTGTCCCACGACACTTTTGGGGCAAAATTTTTGAAAAAATTGTAGAGTTTTCGAAGAAATTTTAAGGTTTGCGAGAATTTCATTACGCGTGCATTGATTGTCCATCGACACGCGGCCATTGCGCGAGCTTATCTAACACGCGTGCATTGTGTTGTCTTCGACCCGCATACCGTGCGTTTCCGTGAACACGCTTGCGTTACGCTTGCGCAAACTCCCTTGCGACATGTGTACATGAACACGCGTTCATTGCTTGTACGTCAAGATGCGTGTATTACTTGTGTTCACTAAAACACCAACGTGTTAGAGGCAGGGATTCCAAAACAATCCCCTTTATATTCCCCAATGAGGAGTGGGGGTTATCAATTATCCGACTTGAGTCTATACACTAGGCAGTGAGAGGTAGTTCGGACTTCGGAGGCGCAGATATTGAACAGTGGTATACAGTTACTCGTCCCGTTCGGACGTCGGTTGATACACCTCATTCAAATGGTGTTTAAATTTATCGTGTATAGTGAAGTCTACAACTTCCGCCACATCTCCCGTCTTTGCCCGGCAGTCAAGATCTTGAAGCGTCTTCTACTCCCATACATCTCAGAATCTCTCACCACCTCTCCCTCGCAACATGGCTTCAAACCGGGACACTCCACAGTCACCGCCCTCCTCCCGCTCGCACACCAGATTGCGACGGGTTTCAACTCACGGCGGCCTCCAGCCCGCACAGTGGTAGCTGCGGTCGACCTGTCGAAAGCCTTCGATAGTGTGGACTACCCTCGCCTTCTAAGCATGATCGCTGCCTCCAACCTACACCGCAACCTGGTCCGCTGGCTGTGCTGCTACCTCAGAGGCAGGCTGGAATTTTGCCTTTACCTCAGACGCAATCTCTTTTTAGAACAATGTACTCAGGAGTTGCCCAAGGCTCGGTCATCTCGCCGGCCCAATTAAACCGCTTCATCTCTGATATCCCGGTACCGGATGCCAATAGTGCCTCGTACGCAGACGACATCACTATCTTCGTGTCGTCCCCGAAGCTCGACGCTACGGAGGCTGACCTCGCTGGGCTCCTTCGGGGCGTCTCAGACCGGTCAGCTGCAAAGAAACTTGCCGTGGCACCGGGCAAGTCCTACGTCACGCTCTTCACCCCAGACACTCACTAATCCCGGTCACACTTTTCTGCAACAGTCTGCAACGGCATCATCCCCCTAGATAAAACCACCAAAATCCTGGGCGTCACCTAAGACACGCACTACACGTTTTCACCTCACGTCAGAGCCATAACCACTAAAGCGACGGGTTAAGCGAAAAGCCCTAGCCAGCACTAACTGGAGTTTCTCCAAGAAGGTCATCACTGCCACCTACTGGCACTCTCACGCACTGCCATAGCTAGCCTTAAAACTTTTGAAAACTCTGCCCTGAGACAAGCCACCGGCTGCCTCAAAATGGACCAGCAAGCCCATCTCCACCATGAGACCGGCTTCCTTCTCCTGTCCGCTCACCTAGACTTGGTTTGTGCCCAGTTCCTAGCCAGAGCCCTCCAGCCCTCCCATACCTCATTCCATATTGCCTCTGCTCCCCTCGGAGACCGCCCAATGAAACCACCCATCCAATCGAGATTCGGCCACCTTGTTGCGCCACTTCTAGCAAACGGCATCATGCCCGCTGGTGCCTATGGGGAGGCTAAACGTTCCCTTTGCAGAGAGATCGCCTCCTGCGTTGCAGTGACTGACTATAACAACGCTGTCCTTGCAGCTCCACCACCACCGATTGCATCAGAGCTAGGAGGCCTCGCTCCCTCACTCCTACCGCTCGGCACTATCCCAGCTCCGCTCGGGATGCTGTAGCTCCCTGGCGTCCTACACCATCAGGATCGGACGCTCCCACAGCACCGCCTGACCGGAGTGCGTGGACCCCCTCCAGTCCGTCCAGTATCTCTTTGCCTGCCTCTCTTTCCCCAAATCTTTCGGCGTCTCCTCATTGTGGGACAACCCTGTGGAGGCGGCGGTATTCATCATGGATACGCAATCGGGCTCACCAAGCTCCCGCGTATCCACGTTAGCCGCGTTGCTACGCCGCCATCTTTGTATCACACTGGCGCCTCAGCTTACTC
This sequence comes from Hyalella azteca, assembly GCF_000764305.2. Taxonomy (NCBI): domain Eukaryota; kingdom Metazoa; phylum Arthropoda; class Malacostraca; order Amphipoda; family Hyalellidae; genus Hyalella; species Hyalella azteca. The sequence continues at coordinate 31,091 of NW_025935306.1, read as the reverse complement.
TCATATTCCTACACATTTGGACGTTTTGGTAGCAATGGAGAAAGAAAGAACAAAGCAGAAAGGATTAGGCTGTTGTCAAAAACTCCTTCATTCAGTGAGAGACCGATATTTAAGAAAATTGTTCGACATTAACGATGTTGATGCCAACGAAGTGCCGGCAAAGCCATGATGTGCAGATTTTGCAAGCCTGCCTCCCGTTTAACACGGTGATTTACTTAACTATTTGGTGTTTGGTGGTCAGCCAATACACCTTGCAAGGATTCAAAGCATACAAGACGCTTGAAGCTTACAAACAATTTGTGGATGGATGGGTACAGGCGATGGAGAAACGAAACCTCAAAGAATCAAGAAAGGCGATGTACTTGGTAGAGTTAGTTTGGTAGTACAACTGGACGACGATAATGATGCTGATGAATGGAACCTTCTAAGAATGGAAAATGAAATTCCTTTTCACCTTTTTGAAGAGGAAAAGGATTGAATTTTATCAATGCTTACCAGGTAACTAGGGTTCGGACGGCTCATAGCAATACCGATCGCGATATTGGACTCGCGCTCATGTGACACCTCAGACCACAGAACTGACCAACAACACACCAATTCACCAGGAACCACGACGCTTTGCAAATGCAATTTATATTGAAATTGAAAGGCAATGTAAAGAACTCGAAACATTTGCTGTTATAGAACAAAGCGAATCATTTTGATCTACCAACAAACCAGCCAACTGCAACAACACTATCATCGCTGCAGGATAATGGATCATGACAATGTTATCTGATCTGTAAATATTATTAAGTTTTATTCCTACTTATGTAGCTTATCTAAAGGCAACTAACTGATTTTGTCCCTGGAAAATGTATAGTATCGTATATAATAAATATTCACGGCTGATAAACTGATATGCGATACGTATATCAGTACGAGCCATAAACTGATACGATATACACGGCATTCACGGCTAGTAAACTGAATAAACGCATTCCATTGTATAGTTTTCTGTTTAAATGGCCGTGAGAACGACTGGTACATCCTACAACGGAGCAGTAGCGTCCCATCTTCAAGCCAAAACTTCAAAAAGAGACTATCGCAGTAGATTTAACACGTAGGCGAAAGCTAGACCCTGCTACAAATATGGCGGCCGATCCCACAATGCATCTAGCGATTCTGTGCCTTGACGTCATCTTTTCGAGCCCGATTTTGCGTTCAAGATTTTGCCAGAGGTAGAAATTTTCAACTTTGGATATGTCGGCACGAGCGAGTTATTTTAAGCTGCTTCTGTTGATATGCTTACCCAGACAAACAGGTCTTGATCGATCGACGAAGATTGATGTTGTTCGATCAAGAATAGTGATGCAGATTCCTGCCCGATCGACTAAGGCGAAACCCAATTTGGAGTGGGCGATGTCGCGGTGCGTACCACCGATTAAAGAGGAGCATTATATGCCGATTCAGTACAGGTCTTCGAACTTTATGCACACGCTAATTTGTTGAGTCAAAAAATCTGCATTGAACGATGTCGAATTATCATTGATCTACGTCGAATCAACATTACTCGATGTCGAATCCATATTAATCGATGCTGAATTGATATTATTTGTTGCTGAATACTAGCTGTTTCTACTCCCTACTGTACGAATATAACAAATTTTACTTCTTTAACTAAACGAAAGTTCAAAGAAAATTAGACCAATATAAAACACTTTACTTTTATACTTTCACACTACATACGATGCAGAAATCAAATCCGCGTTTGTACAAAATATTTCATCGTGTGCAAGAAACATACTGTACAAATTGTCATGACTACAAATTATTAACCTGAATCAGTCTTCTGAATACAATTCAACAGGTTAATCGCGATTGTTTCTCAAAACAATTATTCGTTAAAAATATAAAACATAGAAGCCAACTATGACATGAGATGGAGTAGAAAAAAAATAGGATCGAGGGAAAAAATTCAATGCAAACAGATAGTTTGGATTTTTTTAGCAATCGTTCAAATTTTTACCGAAACTCTGACTGAGTAAACTTGCGGCTTTTGTTTGTAAAATACTTCGATTTTGATTTAAGATTCAAAGAATGGCATGCAGGATTGAGTTTCAAACTTTATCACAAATCAACTTTAACTTTTATCAATTTTTAACAAACTTTATCAACTTATAACAAACTTTAAAAAATCATCAACAAACTTCGTCAACTCATCAACAAACTTTATCAACTCAGGGAAACGTCCAGCAAGTCCTCAACTCAAAGAAACGTCCTTGATAAGAAATAAAAATCTTACGCTTGCGTCATAAAATTCCGAATATTAAGGAAATGTCTGTAAAATTTCAGAAATTTATAAGAAACTAAACCACTAGAAAACAGGAACAAGCGTAAAATTTTTTCCGCTCAACTTATTTAATTACGGTTAATCGATACACTAATGATGCATAAACATAAAATTACAGCATAAGCTTGAGATGACCTGATATCACATACCAATTATAAAATGAGAGACGAAGACACTAGTCAAGTAGAATAAAGCTAGGCTGTGAGGACGCCAGAGAACTACAATATCCCGAGTGGAGCTGGGATAGTGCAGAGCGGTAGGGGGCGAAGAAGCGAGGCCTCGTCTGATGCAATCGGTGGTGGTGGGGTTGCAAGGACAGCGTTGTTTTCAGCGGTGGCCATTAAGCTGGAGGAGATCTCCCTGCGAAGGGAGTGCTTAGCCTATCCATAGGCACCGGTGGGCATGATGCCCTTTGCCAGAAAGGGCGCAACAAGGTGGCCGAATCTAGACATGAGGGAGCTTTTCTTGAGGACGTCCCCGAGGGGAGCTGAGACAATGTGGATTGAAGTATGAGGGTTGGAAGACGCTGGTTAGGAACTGAGCGTAAACCAGGTCCAGGTGAGCGGGCAAGGGAAGGACGCCAGTCCCATGGTGGAGATGGGTAATTGGAGCCATTTTGAGGCAGCCGGTAGATAGTCTCCGAGCTAAGTTTTGGATGGTTTGAAATGCTTTCGACTTGCTCTCAAGTAGAGAGGTTAATTGATCTTTACAGAGACCATGAATGCCTGTAGAGACCATGAATACCTGTAGAGAACATGGATGCCTGTAAAGATCATGAATGCCTGTATAAACCATGAATGCCTGTGGAGACTATGAACGCCTGTAGAGACCATGAATGCCTGTAGAGACCATGAATGCTCATAACGACCATGAATGCCTATAGAGACAGTGAATGCCTGTAGATACCACAAATGCCTGTAGAGACCGTGAATGCCTGTAGAGACCATGAATGCCTAGAGAGACCATGAATGCCTGTAGAGACCACGAATTCCTGTAGAGACCATGAATGCCTGTAGAAACCACGAATGCCTGTAGAGACCCCGAATGCCTGTAGAGACCATGGATGCCTGTAGAGAACATGAATACCTGTAGAAACCACGAATGCCTGTAGAGACCCCGAATGCCTGTAGAGACCATGAATGCCTGTAGAGACCATGAATGCCTGTAGAAACCATGAATGCCTAAAGAGACCATAAATGCCTACAGATACCATGAATTTCTACAGAGACCATGAATACCTACCTACATAGACCATGATTGCCTACAGAGACAATGAATGCATGTAAAGATCATGAATGCCTGTAGAGACCATGAATGCCTACAGAGACCATTAATGTCTATAGAGATCATGAATGTTATCACAGCAGCACACCCGAGAACAATAGCCCAGAGCTCAAATTCGAAAGCATCCATCCTCAATGACGTATAACTAGTAACTTACCGAAGCGCGGCTTAGCGAGCGGTCGCGAGCTACCGCGTTCAAAAATTTGTGTGAACGGTTGTAAGCGTCAGGCGCTGCAACAAGCGCTTGACACGCGCCTCACCGCTCATATCGTCGCCCCTAGTTTAAACGGGCCTATAGCCCGTTGAATGCAACAGTGGAACTTTTCATTGTTGTTGCCTAAATGAAAATGTACAAAATACATTCTTCATGACATCTCCAAAATTTAATTTTAGTATTGAGTAATTTTGATCTGCAATGGAGTACAGTAAAAGAGGTCGTGAGCACTTAGCATGATAGAAACTTTCTACATGAAGAAAAATAATTTTATTAGTCTCAACATCTAAAGAAAAACGATATGATTAGATATATCTAAAGATTTAAGGTCAGATTAGGATTCAAGGTCAGCCAATTCCTGTTCACACCATTTAGGATTATTGGTAACCTGCATAGAAGTTATTTTTCAGTTGACAATAGAATTTGGTGTCACCAGAAAGAAGTTATAGAATAATTATATTACCATGTAATATTTAATATTGAAATATATACACTAACAGATATTGAAATGATGTCATACAAAATTTTGGTCAATTTTTTTCTTAGCATAATTGGAAAACAGCTATTTGGTACTGAAATTTTGTTACCCAGAGTCATATTTTTCGCCAATTAGCAATCTAGCAATTCTTAAACCCAATATTTTTGTTAAATCCGCAATCCTACTGCTTGTATTTGCCAAAATTTACACTCTATACATTGCATGTCAATTTGATCATAGATTTGATTATTTCAGTCCTTTCAACAATCAATAATCATGTGCCTCAGTCATTAATAAAAATAAGATTATATTAACCCATAGTTTACCTAGTAATGAGGAAAAAATCCATGAAACAGTGGTATTATCAAGTTTGACACGATATCTAGAAGACAGCTACTGCGTAGCAAATAAGAAATTTTGTTTCAAATCTCTGAAAATATTTTACACCTCAGAAATTTTCCCTAACTGTCTTGAATTGAAGTTATGATTGTTTCAAGATTAATCCTGCTGGATCACTTAGCTTGTAAAAAAGTATCAGTTAGTTTATGAAGAAAAATTTCATTTCCAGTCAAAAGTATACAATATGAAATTTGTTAGTGTTCATTAAGTCCCCCTCTAAATTCTAGAAAATTTTTCTTAATTTGGCCGTCTTGGCATGTCAAATGCAGAGATTCGAATGTCACAAGAGTAACAGGGTAATAGATTTTAATTACTGACAGATGGCAATTTCATCATTTCATGTACTCGAAATGTCTCTAACGTGAGGCCCATGTCTAGAGTCGACTTATTAGAGATATCACAATAGAGTCGACACAGCAATAATCGTGATCCTAAGTTCCACTGCTATTGAAATCGAATGACTGCCAACCGAAAGACATGGCTGCCAACCGACGATGACCAAGTTAGCCCTAATCGCCACGGGTTTTTGCGCCGCGCTACAACCTCGGCTGCAAATGATTTTTACCCTCTCTTTAAACTCACAATTGTGAACTCGAATCCATTTAAAAAAACTATGAGAATGAAACGACCGAATTCATGGTCTCAATCAGAGCCATTGCCGTGTACGACTATTCCGACCGCTCGATATTGTGGTGATGCTATTGATGGTGAGGAGACTGTAAGTTATTCACGTGTGCATATGCCTGGAAACATGTGCATCTTCATCGCCGGGGCATGTGCTTTTCGTTACTGGTGCAAGTGCATCTTCATAGCAGGTTTCTTTATGAGTTTATTTGTCCCAATCGTTTTTTTTTATTTCATTATCTGTGAGTTCATTGCCCGCCAATGCAAAAACTACGTGAAATGAGACGTATGGACACAGCGGAAAGCTAAAGTTCCTTCAAACTCTGTTGCTCGCTGAACACTGATGTCGTGAGTTTGACAGGGGGCATATACCTCGGTGCCGTCGCGCGGGGCAGCTCAATCCGCGGTTTAAGTTTATACGTGGTTTGCTAAAGGACCTCCCTAATTATTATAGGTCAAAAAATCAAAAAATATTATTGATCCAACGCCAAGAATAGATTTCAGTTGAAGAGTATTTCGACAGGCAAGGCTGTGAGATTTGTGGTTATTTTTTTCGTAATTTATAATAAACGAAGTGCGTTTTCACGTGGACCCGTTGCGATTAGGATTAACTTTTCCCTAATGGTTAACCAAGGCTTAAGGATAGTTTGTTTCAACTAATCGTGCGATCGAATTATATGTTGTATTTATTTTCGTAGTAAACACTTTCACAACAGGCTGAATTATTCAGCGAAAACTAACGACAGACGAGCGGGTCAGATAAGTTGTTCAAATTTCAAGGTATTAGTGACGATGAGATGTTGTCACACGGAAGACCGAGATTGTAATTTTCGTTCTAAAGCTCGAGCTAAAACGATATCGAGCTGAAACGATTTGCGTTAACATATTTCTTGTTTACATGAAGTCATTTGAGTTTATGATAGAGAACTGATATTTCATCCGATAAATAAATCATCCTGAATTATCTATTGGAAACATAATTTTAACGTGATTTAGAAACGGGAAAGTGACCAATAACAAACAACATAACATTTGGTAACTTGATAAAACTATAAAAGTTAACTGAATGAGAATGATTGAAGGACCATTAATTTTTTAACTGAGTCAATAACGAATAATATCTAAATGACATATAATCAGTCAATATGTGTTCATCACGCAATCATGATTCCCTTTAGTCATAAATTAAAGTGTATATCAATTTCTGATTCATTATTCTCTTAGATTGAATAGCCACCTGACAAGTTTGCGCATGAATTTTTCGGTTTGCACTGAAAAGTTGTCTACACTCATATACTTCAATCTGCCACCATAAAACCATAGTCGATAGTTCGCCGTGCATCTGTAGATTGTTTAGGGAAATTCGACCAAATCTTCGAGTGGTCAGATCTTCCGCGTTCTGCAGTAACCCACACTAATCTACATCGTTGCCCACATTGGCATTTGACTGGACAAGGTTCAAATTTCTACGTCAACTAGATCGATTTATGCAATCGAAATTTTATCATTGCCTACGAGGCTACGCAACAGTCGATTGTGTGGTCAGGATTCGTCGGTAGTCTCACAACTGGGCTGTGCATCTGTACACGACAACAGGTTGCAAAGCCTTTTAGTAAGTTAGTTGCTCTTGTTCCGTTACTATCTACTCTATTTCGCCGTATCATCACTTTTCATGATTTGAGTTACATTTACGTATAAGAATGAATTTGATTATCTCTGAAGAATTACAAATTATACGAGGATAGATTCATGAAATTTCCATCGAGCTTAGAAACATTGAAATGGTCACTGGAATTGACGTTAGAAATGCTTCTATTTTTCAGGTTTTCAGTAGTCGCAAGCAATATTTTGAGATCCCGGTACGATTGTTTGCTAGACGAATGGTTTCCTCAACAAGAGACCTGTTAAGCTTTATGCATATGTCTGCATTCTCTAGCTTATTGCTCAAACAGATGATAGATCATAAACCATCGCTTACAAGGATCCCATCTATCAGCAACATATTTGATTTGAGGATTTCCCATAACTATCGTATATTCCGCCATTTATCTGATTGTCTCTCCAGTAACTAGCTGTAAACGTCTATGCATGGAAATTGAGCCTCTGATAGACTGTACTCTGATCTTCAAAACTATGCAAGTAGTCCTAGACAGCATATATTTAGCGTACAGGGGCGGTATTATCAAAACATCGCCACGTAAACAGACCCACCTACATGTTACGTAATTGCTGTTATGAAGACGTAACTCTAGCGGTAATATTATCAAAACATTTGCGCAAAACTCTACGCCTGCTCGGAGGTGTCGTAAGCAGAGTTACGTACAAATTGTTAATTGGTTAAGGCCCTGATTGAAAGCCGAGAGGCTTCGAACAGGCTCGGCTCTTCCCTAAGCGTTTCTTCACTAATTAGGATAGACTTTACTCCACTCGCAAATGAGATGGCGATATGGATTTTTCCATACTTACCCAGCTATTTATTTATAAGCGTCGACCAGTAATAAAAAATATGTAAACTTTGTATTAAAAGTTTTAATGAGAGGAAATTTAAAAAAACTTTGAATATTATTGTTCATCATATCTGCGACTTTTTACACTTTTTTCGAGATATAAACGGGTTGTAATTTTTATTGTCAATTGAATGGTATATTCGGCATTCCTTGATCAGCTTCCTTGTAATAGATATTTTCTACCAACAAATATTTATGATCGAGTCTGCTGATACGCGGAGGGAAAATCCCGCATACTAACTGCTCAAATGAAGACGTTGTGCAATGTTTGAGGGGAAAGAGACATCGTAAATTACTCAACTGTCAGTTCACAACGGGTGGCATGGTAAAGGCGAAATCAATGAGGGGCGAAGAATAATACGTGGCCAGTGGTCGGCCTATCCAATTAGTTATAGCCGACCGTTGGCCATTCCTCGGCCACCTGAAAGCGACCAGTTACCGCAAAGAAGGGTCTGGCTAGGAGTACAATCTATAAGAGTACAAGCTCGAGGGTAGCGACTGGCCGAGCTTTGGGCAGATCAAGGATTTTACACGATGGTCGCGAAAACCTCCCTCTCAGACTTCGCTGCATTTTGACTACAAGCCTTAAGTGGTTGGTAATCATTTAGTTACTAGTGTCTGGACTCAACTAGTGTCTAGACTATAGTATCATACTAATGTATAGACTCTTATATAATTTCAATTAAAATCCTCAAATTTTTAGTTAGAAAATTTTTTATATTTATGGAATTATGTTAGTAATGCATCTAATGAATTGTTTCTCAGCACATGCCAATAGACAATGAGTAATTTGTAGAGCTAAATAATGAATAGATTATATATATATATATATCTATCTATAATCTATAGATATTAATGGATATATAGAACATATTATTCATTAATACTTGTTTTGCTATAATGAAACGGCATTTGTCATTGATTTTGTAGAGTAAAAGCGTCTAGGATACTCTAAAAAGCTAAAAATGTTTAACTAACTGGAAACAGAAGCGTGGCGTTAAAATTAAGGTGTTTTTACGCAACACGTATCTTTTTGCACGTAAGTATAAAAAAGATACGACGTTTTGATAATCCGGCCGCAGAGTTTCAAATGCCCCACCCTTCCCGCCATTATATGAGGGGAAGGGAGGGGCATTTTTTATCGCACTTTCCAGATTCGGCCATGTCTGTCCCGAAGGAATCAGGTGCCGAATATGCGCGCCTCACACTCGCTTCACGGTTATTAGAGAATAGACCGGATTCAAATCAGGTGCTTATTTTCCTCTTACCACCAGAACCTAAAGCGGACATAAAGCAGCTAATTAACGCGCTAGGCGAGCTTGGGGCGTCCTTGAGCCACCGGCTTACAGGAATCAAAATTTTGATTGGGTTGTAGTCTATATATACGAGTATATAAGAATTTGTGATATAGGAATATTGTCCCACAGTTCAGTGGCCGCTGTTCACTCACTTGCCAACCTCTGCGCGCGTGTCACCCCCGCCGCCCGTCCTAATGCACGCGGCCAGCATATTGTGCAGCAGCAGCCTCAGCTCCGCGGCACGCAGCCTGCAGCCCCACAGCGACAGCCACCTGAACCTGGACACACAAACTGCAGTGTCATTCCCCCAGATACACAAACTACAGTCTCGTTCCTCCGGGCGCACAAAATGCAGTGTCGTTCCCCCAGACGCACAAATTTAGTGCCATTTCCCCAGACACACAACAGCGGTGTCATTCCCCCAGACGCACAAATTAACTGCAGCGATATTCCCCCAGACGCATAACTCCCTCAACCTGTTCGTACCCCGGACGCACGTACCCACACTGAATGAAGAGAAACGATAAGGTCAATATATATGAATAACCATACGATATATGGCTCTACGATGCGTAAAAATAAGATTGATAGTTATACGATGTATAACTATACTATGTATGACAATATGATGCGTAACTGTACGATATATAAATATACGATGTAAAACTATTCGATGCATAAATGAATGATGTATAACTGTGAGATGTATGACTATAAGATGTATAACCAAACGACGTATGACAATATGAAGTGTAACTATACGATGTATAATTATGCGATATATAACTATTCGATGTATAACTACACGATGCATGACTAAACGATGTATAACTTTATGATGTATAACTCTACGATGTATAAGTGTACGATATATCACTATACGATGTAAAACTGGACTATGCACACATGTATGCTGTTTAACTATGCGATGTATAATTTCACGATTTATAACTATACGCCGAATGACTTATGATGAATAACGATACGATATATAACTAAACTATATTTGACGACGATTTATAACTATACGATGTATGACAATTCGATGGATAACCATACGATTAAATATAAATCGTATATTTATTCGATGTATAAATATACGATATATTACTACTCGATGCAAAACGATCTATAACTATACAGTTTATAACTGCACGATGTATGACTATATGATTTATATCTATACTACGTATAACTATACGATGTACGACTACACTATGTATAAGTTATAACTATACGATGTATGGCTATACTATGTATAACTACACGATGTTTAACTATACGATATATGTCTATACTCTGCATAACTATACAATGTATGGCTATACTATGTATAACTATACGATGCAGGTATATCAAATGGAACTCTATTTCCCACCGTGGGAAATAGAGGTGGCTACGCACCTCTTGCCAGGGGGGGCAAGGGAGGTGATGGTGTGGGCCACTGCCCCCCAGGACCCCTCATCCGCCCCCTCCACGCGCAATCGTGGCAGGGGGGAGGGAGGAAGCGACCACGTAGGGGAGAGGGGGCCAGGGGGCGGGATGAGGCGCGTGTAGACAACTGCGCAGGTCATATAAGGCGAAAATGAGGACACCAGTGATGCAAGTTTACAATGATGCAAGATAACAGTGATGCACGTTAACAGTGGTGCAAGATAACAGAGATGCCAGATATACCAGTGATGCAAGATAACAGTGATGCACGATAACAGAGATGCCAGATATACCAGTGATGCAAGATAACAGCGATGTAGGGTAACAGTGATGCAAGATAACAGAGATGCCAGATATACCAGTGATGCACGATAACAGAGATGCCAGATATACCAGTGATGCAAGATAACAGTGATGCACGTTAACAGTGGTGCAAGATAACAGAGATGGCAGATATACCAGTGATGCAAGATAACAGCGATGTAAGGTAACAGTGATGCAAGATAACAGCTTTATCCAAGAACATATGTACATAATATAATGTATATATACATAAAATAATATGCATTATAAAAACATTGAATATTCTTGTAGATTATGCTATTTATAACCATATACAGCATACGATACCAATGTAATAGATTTAGGCCTCCTGTGTTATAGTTTGTTATTTAATGCTAATAAGTTTAATAGTTAATTAATTTGAGATATATTTAATAGCATATTTTGTGTGGTTATTTGTTATTTGGTTATTATCCTGGCGGATAATCACCAGGCATTACAATATATAACGGCTATACAAAATATAACTACGGCACCCACGGACTCAGCGGAACCCACCCCCCCCCCAGTGCTGGGCAAGACTCACAGAGGTCCTTGTATGTCCCCCGGAGGACGCTGAGGTCCAGGGGCGCCGCCAAGCGGATGCGGAGGACAGCGCCGTTAGCCACTGAAGCGATGGCAGCGACCTCAGCGGGGCCCACGCAGCCGCTGAACTCCACTAACCTCACCCTGTCCCACAAGAGGGTGAAAGGAGGCATGAATATGACCAGCAATCCATTGTAATTGACCAGCAATCCTTTGTAATGGACCAGCGGTTCATTGTAATGGACCAGCAACTCATTGTTATGGACCAGCAATCCATTTACCAGCAATAAATTTTAATGGACCAGTAATTCCTTATAATGGGCCAGCAGTTCATTGCTATGGACCAGCAATCCCTTGTAATGTGACCAGCAAATCTTTGTAATGGACAACACCACAGCCGCTATTCCCGCAAATATTATTTCCGAGGCTACGAAAATTAGTTATTTAATATAATATTAAAAATTTTTTAAATAATAATAATTATTATTGTTAATAAATTATTTATAAAAATAATAATATTGTTAATTATTAATTAATAATATAATTATCAGTGTTCGTACCGGTATTTAGAAAAAAATTCCATGACTTTTTCATGACTCTCCATGACCATCAATATAATTTTCCAAGACTCGTATACGACAAGTTTAGCATGGCAGAAAGATTGACCGTGCATATTCTACCATCTCCTACAACTGATAAATATCAAACGTGTAAATGCATAGAGCAGGCAGACACAGAGGAACATAAATGACACAAATCTGAAATTCAAGCCCACACTGGTATTATTATGAATTCAATAGTGTCAAATCACAACAAATATTGAGTAATGGACACAAGATTGTACATGATAATGTCAATACAGTTCAACCACTTTTCAACACCACTACCCTAACATTCAACTGGCAGCTTTTTCATCCACTTTTTCTTTAATGTTCAGTTCACGAGTGTCTAGCTCCTGTTGCTTTGATTTCAAAGATCCCTCATGGCATTGAACTCTGCAATAATTTTCAAATCCCCCTTTCTCTCTATTGCTTCTGTATATTCATCTGCTGCTTGCTCAAGCGCCTTGATGCCCTCCTCCGATCGTCTTTTCTTCTTCTGTTCATCTAGTTCATCCAACAGAGCCATCCTCTTCTGGGGTTTCTGGGCCTTCGCATTCTGCTCTTTCACTTCTGCCAAATAATTATTGCAGGCTTTTTTGGCGCTGCCAGCTGCAAGCAGCATCTTCTTGGTGATGGTCATCTTGTCCAGACATCAGAACATCTTCTTTTGTTACAAAGCTGGTCAGTTCGCCATTGAGGTTGGCTTTGGCAGTGGATACAGGCCTGGGGCCGTATTATCAAAACTTCGTAAGTACGCAAAATCGACTTACGAGAGGCGTAAGTGCTGATATGATGACGTAACTCTAGCGGTGGTATTATCAAAACATTTGCGCGGGAAGCTACGTAACGTAACTGTACGCCTGCTCGGAGATGTCGTAAGTGGAGTTCAGCACAAGTTTAGAGTGTCTGCTGAAGCAATAGGAAACTATTGATTTACTAGCAAGTAGCAACACGGTGAATTGTGATAGAATTGATCAATAATCCGACATATAATGTGTGATCGTGCTAAACGGTGCTTCTGGGATAAAAATGGCAATTGCCTTTTGTGCTATAATTTACAAGCAAATGTCGATATTCATATCTAAGAGTTTTATGATCATTCAATTGAACAATATCTTAATGCCGTTTAGGTTCGATATTATATTGAGGTTGATATGAACCATTTTTATAGTTCTCTGCAAACAAATTTATTTCTTTTTACGACAGTCGCAACTCCACTCACGAAATTTTCTAAATTCTTTGTAACCTTCTAAAAAATTCTTCTAATATTGAATGGGACTAATGAATTTATTTGACCTTATTGCAAGAAATTTCGGTTAATGATCACAACAACAAGTGCATTGCTATTTGGATAACGTCTCACTCATTTATCAAAATACACCCTAGTCAGGCACAGCAAATGGCACTGACACCGTACATCCTGCTTTCGTCCAAGCGCACGGCGCACTGATCGAGAGGAGCTTACTGGAGCTACAGGAAGAACAAATCTAAAGCCTCTGATTGGTCAGTTAGCCAGATGGTTCTGATAATACGCTCTTAGGTAAGACTTGCGTACGAAAATTTGTAAATGCCAAAATTAGGGCGTACCTACGTAACACGTAACTTTTTTGTCGTAAGTACAAAAAGTTACGAAGTTTTGATAATGCGGCCCCTGCTCTCCATCTCTACATTCACAGTGGCAGTAGACACTACCATGCTGATGCATGCTGACTTTTGTGACGGCCTATTCCCTCATACACTTTTGGAGCAAGAAACTGCAGTTGCATTACTGTCAGAGGACCCCAAATCGGAAATGCGGGACTGCGCTTTGCTTTTATCTTCACCGTTTTGCTTAGCTCACTTGGTGTGTTTGTTGCCTTTGGCATGGCTCCTCAAATCTGCTTTCCCCATATTTGACACATTGAAGTCTCTCGAGCACAATGTACACTTCGCCAAACTTTCATCCTTTAGATGGCGAGCAAGCCAGTCACGATAAGCTTCTATTCTTAACCACAACTTCACAAGTCATGAAATTTACACTTTCCAGGCATGGTGATGTAGAAATTGGACGCTGAAGAGGAAACGCTGCCACTGCAGATCAAAAATTTGTCAAATGCAACTGAGCTCAGAGACCAAACTCACGTGATTGGTTCTCCAATCAGAACTCATGAAACAAGAGATTGTGTCAATCAGAACGCAGGGAAGCAAGGGACTGCACAAACACACGCAGTACAGAAAAACACTTCATTTTTTGTAAATTCTATGACTTTCCATGACCTGAAATGAAATCCAATGACTTTCCAGGCCTGGGAAATGGAAAATCAAGTTCCGTGACTTTCCAGGTTTTCCATGACCGGTACGAACCCTGTAATAATATATATTATTAATAATGAAATTATCCATAACGAAATTATTAACACTGAAATATTTTTAATTACGGATAATTAATAATGTTCTCCTCTACCCCGTACTTTCCTGTATTCCTCCGTCGCCTTGAGGGTTGAACTCGAGAACCCCGACGGCATCGCCAACACTTGCAGGTTCTTCCCTACACCAAAAGGTACTTATCGGCACCTGCCGGTTCTTACCTATACCTGCAGGTTCTAGCCTGCACCTGCAGGTTTGTAGGTGCAATTGCAAGGTTCATATATGCCTTTACAGGTTCTAATCTGCACCCGCAGGTTCTCACCCGCTGTTCAGCAGCGGCAAGAGGAGATCGCCATGAGGCTCGTAACGGTCACGGCTGGACAGCCCAAGCCTGACCTCCACGCCCGTCTCTCCCGCTGCCGCCACGAGCGCCCCCCACGGCGCTCCTCTTAGGGCCGCGGCCCCCATCACCACCTCCACACAAGATGGACGAGCGTATCGGAGCATTACAGCAACTGCGGCAACATGGTGACCTGCAGGCAACCACAATGTAACCACCAAAGCCAAAACAGGCAAAAACTCCTCGTGTGGTCTAACTTTTCAGAGGTGAAGTTCCTGTTTATGCCTGGTATGTTTTTATTTATTGTATCGAATTTAATCCTATTGTACTGTCTTGTACTGCATTTTGTTGTACTGTGTGGTACTGCGTTGTACTGTATTGTATTGTGTTGTGCTGTGCTGTTTTGTTCTGTGCGTTGCATTTCATTGTATTGTATAGTGTTGTACTATACTGCACTGCACTGGACAAGCAACAAGAGTAAACGTCTCTAGCCAATCAATATGAGTGAACGTCACCCACCGTTTTCGACGTGCCAATTCCCGCCCCCCGACATGGCAGCGAGCTCGGCTACCAGCCCCGCGACGTGGTCAGGGCAGCGGACGATGCAGTCCCTCACGTCGTCGCCGGTGTCGTTGCCAGTATCTACGCCGGCGTCGCACAGCGCTTCTTTCAGCTCTACCCATCGCCGCTGGAAGTGATGAGGACTGTGGGTGCTGAGGGCCGCCACCACGTACAGCAGCACCTCCAGGAGGCTATCGTTGATGTTAAGTGTTGCGTCAATATATCGACTACCCAAGAACTACTGGCCAAGTTTTCCAGACACTAAATATTTCGCAGAAATTTAAAAGCAAAGAAAACTCCCCAAAAATTCAGCATATCTCTATTGATAACGTTTCGGAGTCCAGCTCCATCATCAGTTCGATAGATATAGAACACAAATACAATCAGAAATTAATAAAGTTCGGATTCAAAAGAAAAAAATACTGAAGTTAAAAACCAAAATTTACAGGCAAAGGCTGAGTAATAAAATAAATATCTATCTATTCACAATTTCTAGCGGATACGAGCTAAAGGCTGCATTTAAACTAGGTTTCTTTATAAAATGTACAAGGATTCCAAAATACGCAGATCGGATGAAAGAGAAATGCGTGAATTTAGACTGCTACGTGTACTTAGGCCACTACGTGTACTCAGACCGCTACGTTTATTTAGGTCGCTACGTGTAATTAGGCCGCAACGTGTACTTAGGTCGCTACGCGTACATAGACTGCTACGTGTTCTTAGGCTGCTTCTTACACATAGGTCCCTACGTGTACCTAGACTGCTACTTGTATCCTTAGTATCCGTAGTATTTTTTCGGACGTAGCAGTCCCAGGCCATGATGGATCACCGCCTCCGACTATCGCTCATCCGCGCTCATTTGGGCCAGCTTCTGCACGACGTTGTTGCGTGCCTCTCACCGCTGGTAGTGTTGCAGAGGAGGTCGATCAGGGATTGTGCCCAGGAACACGTCCAGTCGTCTCTTGTAGGTCTCCAGGATGAACTCCCCTTCTCATATATCCTTAGGTAGGGCGTTAAACCGCCTCGGCCCAGCCACGGAAATAGATCCTTCCCGCAGGGATTGTAATCTGACAGCAGATCTATTGCGTAGTGGGGGATCTTGTACTGTCTCCTCGTTCTCTCGTTAAGATATGTCTCAATCCTGAATGTCTCACTGTCAGAGTTTGGTGCCATTCCGGTTATCATTTTACATGTGTATAGAATGACATTCCTCTCCCGTCCTTCTGCAGTGAGTACGGACCACAGGCGCTTCAACCTCTCCCAGTAGTTCAACTCTTCCACCCCTCATATCCTGGAAGTGAAAATTCGCTGGGCCCCTTCCAGTTGCCGCATTGCACCGAGTGTGAACGGGGTCCAGAGCTGGCAGCAGTATTCAAGAATTGGTATTACAAGGGCTCTAAAGAGTGTGATTATCGTTTCCGCTTCCCATGTTCTGAACGTCTGTCAGATCCACCCCATCTGTCGCCTACCTCTTGCGGTTATTGCCGTTAAGTGATCACCAAAATTGGCTTGAGTATTCATCAACACTCCTAGATCACGAACGAGTCGTTTCACTTCGATTTCCGAGTTGTCAGGTGCTAGGTAGCGGTGCTCCATACCAGCTCTTCTGCTACCTCTGTATCTCAAAACCTCAAACTTGGTTCCGTTGAACTGCATTTTGTTCGCTTAGGCCCAGTCATGTATTGAAGAGAGGTCTTCTTGCAACATTTTGCAGACCCTCCTGTCCGTTATGGGCATTAGTATCCTGGTGTCGTCTTCGAATGACGATGGAGAGGCGTGGCTCACTGCCACATCTATGTCGGCGATGTGAATGAGGAAGAGGATTGGGCTGAGTACCGTTCGCTGTGGTACTCCACTCTTCACCCTAGCAACGCTCGATCTCGAGCCTCCAACTACAGCTTGTAGTCTTTCTGTTAGGAAGCTGTGGATCCATGCCAGCAATTCATCTCCGACCCCCAGCAGTCTTAATTTTCTGAAGAGCACTCCACAGTCAACCTTGTCGAAATCTTTCGCGAACTCCAATTACAACACCACGTCCACCCGGCCCCCTCCTCCGGCATGGCCAGGATTTGGTGGTGATGCTCCGGTAACTGAGACAAGCACCAAAGATTTCGTCTAAAACCGTGTTATCTTCTGTTGAAAAGGTCAGCCTCTCCCAAGGACTGCACCAACCTTCTGGCAACAACCTTCTGAAATACTTTGATTACGTGTGATTTTAATGTAACCGGCCGGTAATTTTGGGGTTTGTCTCTCGCATCTCCTCTATAGATAAGGGTTATTAGCCCTAGTTTTAGGTCACTTGGAATCTTTCCTTCTCTCAATGATGTTTTCCAGAGCAAAGTCAGAGGGACCTTTAGTGCTCCGACACATTTTTCAGTAACACTGCAGGGACCCCGTCTTGACCGGGAGCCGTTTACGTCGATAATTCTTGGATACTCTCTAGCTCCAGCATTTCAAACTCAATTTTCATCAGCTCCCACCCCTTGGAAGCTCTTGAATGACTCCAATTTCGTTCTTCTATCTTGAGTATCGAGGTTCGCTGAATACTTTTTCAAACTGCGCTCCCAGAAGTTGCGCTCCTGGTCGTTCCCAACAAGAAATCGTAATTTTTCAGAGGTCCCACTGAGGCTCTGATTTTAGCCTTCGACTGGGCATATTTGTAGAAATATTTGAGATTCTCTCAAATGACAGACACCGCTTGCGCTTCCGCAACTTGTTGCTCGGCTGAACTGTCGTTCAGTTTCCTCAATTTTCTCCCTTAGAAGTTCCATCCTCCGCCTCTCCATATTCCTGGAGGCGGCCGTTATCTGGTTATTCTGTTAGCCTGGTCATTTTTGCTGCTGCTGATGTTATCCGTCAACCTGGTAGTAATACTACGCACAGCTTGTTGTACATTGCTTCGGCGTTTAACTCAGATCTCCAGTAAATTTCGAAGATTTTGTTCCCAATGGCATCCCAGTCTTTTCTTCGGAGATGAAAATTTAGCCTGGCTGGCTCCTCTCGAGGTATAGGTTTGGGCTGGTTTCCCCTCTCAATTGTTGTCTGGACAACCACTAGTCGATGGTCTGACAGTGCGGTCTCTTCAACACGAATATCAGCAACCAGTTCTTCATTGCTGGTGAAGAATATATCCAGGCTATTGTGTTCTCTTATAGGCCAGGCTATTGTGTTCTCTTATATATATTGTGTTCTCTTATATACAAGCACCTGTTGACTTAGCAAGTGCTCCCTATAGCGAATTATATGTACTTTGGCTGCTACGTATACCCAGCAGCTACTTGTAGTTAGGCGGCTACGTGCACTTATGCCGCACATGTGTTCAGGTCACCATCTACGTGTACTTAAGCGAGTTTTGCTAGTACGGCTCTAGATTGGTATGGATTGTATATGAGCTTAAACTTCATTGCTCGATCTTTTCAATCTGATTGCTGAATGCTTTTCCATGTGATGACAAATTGTTGAGAAGAAAAAGAGTTGCTGAGGATTAAATGGTGTATGCTCGTTAAGACAAGAAAACTATTTGGGAGGCTATTTCACACATAATGATGAATATATTAGGAGCATACTGACGTGTGTTAGAGGTACCTATACTGATGCATGTTTGTGGCATACTGACGTATGTTAGGAGCATACTGGCGTATGTTAGAGGCAGACTGACATATGTTATGGGCATACTGACGTATGTTAAAGGTATACAGACGTATGTTAAAGGTATACTGACGTATTTTGGGGTCATAATGGCGTATGTTAGTGGCATACTGACGTATGTTTGAGGCATATTGACGTATGTTTTAGTCATAGTGACGTATGTTAATGGCATACTGACGTATGTTTGGGTCATTGTGACGTATGTTAGTGGCATACTGATGTATTTTAAGGGCAGACTGACTTATGTTTGGAGCAGGCTGGTGAATGTTAGGGACATTTTGGTTAGTAATGCCGCCATGTCGTCAAGCTGCTAACTTCCAGTGCACTCGTTGGTGGCTATGGTGGATGCGAATAAAGTTTGAATGATGGGTAAGTGTGAAGAAAATGCAAGAAAGAGGATGTACGATCAAAAATTCACGGCTGCTGGAACATAATTTTGGAAATGGACTAATATTTAACTACAATAATTCAGAATGTGCGAATTTATAATTTTTTCGCGGGAAATTCAGCTACCTTCATACGCTAATTATTCGAGGCTGCGTACTTGTACTACTATAACTTTTCATGACTTGTGATAATATTATTATTTTATGAATTGTGAACGTAATTCGGCATGTATAGTTGCTTTCATCCATTATTCTAGATACATAAAACTACCCCATTGCAAAAGAAATCTACGTCATATATATTAACTCCATATTAAGCAATATAGTCACTAATATCAAGTTAGAAGCCAATCAATACGAGGAGAAAATATCATTCAATTATGAATCTGATATATGTTAATTGCTAATTCGCGGAGAAAAATGCGGTAGTTCGATTGAAAGTTAGTTTGTCATTGACTAATGGACTGAATGTCACAACATTCAAGGGAACGTACACAGTATTGTTTTTGTGCGAGAATGCGATTTCTGCATTGACTTATTTCCTTTAGCATCACTCAAGCCTGTTTTCATATCTAATAAGTTGCGCTATGACTGATGGATATTTTGTTTATTCTTATATAAAATTGTCTATGAAGAACCTAATATTATAGGGCCTGGCATATTATTATGCTCAAATTTCAACCGACTCAATGAACGTACAACTCAGATAAATGTATACGCTAGACCTGACACATGGAGCTGTGGGCCTACCTTGAGTTCGTAGTTCCTAGGATCTGTTTGAGAGGTTCTTCCGTGTCGATTAAACGCCCAACAACGTAGTGTGCAGCCATTGTTTCTTGGACCGACTTATGTTCAAATGAATTGGTTGTTCCTCCAGATAGCGATATCTTCACTTTAAGCATGGCGCTGAGGAACACTCCAGTGTCAACTAAAACGCTGGAGCAATGAGCCCTTATTTTGTCGCGGCACTGACGTTTCAGGCGTAGGAGCTCGTCGTCAGTGAAAGTAACTTGGTTGCGTGAGAGGAACTCCAACGCCCACTTACCAATGACCATGAGCACGTCATCAATAAGAACATCTTTATCTGGGACAGCGATATCGCAGAGTTTTGCTGCCACGACTGTTTTTTGTAAAGCTAATACATCTCTCGACAAGTCATTAAAGCTTCTCCACCGATCAATATTTTGCGGAGCCTTGTTGAAAATTGAACAGAAATGCAACAAATTTATGGGCTCAGTGAAAAATTTCTGCAATTCTGGGTCAAGTCTGCCAAATCGCTCGCGCATAGCGTGCGTCCCCAAAGGATCCTTGTTCAGACTGCGTCCATATTTTTCGATGAACTCCAACTGCTCGTGTAGCTCAGAGAGCGGAGCGAGACGGTACTCGGTGAAGGTGGCGTCATTGTTTGTGACAAATGTTTTGACTTCTTTGAAGGCTTGATGGCGACTGGTGATCAGAATGCGAGAGTTAGAGTGCCATTTCGTCTTCAGGAGCTCACTTAAAATAGTCATTGACATTTCGTTTCGCTCATCGAACCCATCGACCAGGAACAGCACGTGAAGCTGCTTCAGAGCTTGCAGAACGCAGGCTTTCGCTCCAGGTTCAATAAACGAGCCTTCAAAGTGATCCATGAAGACTTGCTGGAGACTGTTTTTGGTTCTGTCCCTGCACTCGATGTAGACAAGAATTTCAAATCCCTTCAAAAAGTCTGGGATATTAAACGTCAATCCAGAAAACTGTAGAGCTATGTTCTTGAGCACGTTTGTTTTACCCGCCCCTACGACACCCTCAACAAGTATAACTTGATCCTGCGAGTCCAAGATTTGGGTGTAAGGAAGAGGCGTTTTGTCTTGTCCACGTGGCGTCACTTTAGGCGAGTAAAATACCTCAGATCTTTCCACGAAGCCAAGGTCCAAAGGTAGATTTTCGCTGAAGTATTTCTGGAAACGATCGTTTGAAATTTTTTTTCCTTCAGTAAGTATAAGATATGTCACGTGAGCCAGCTGTTTGTTCCCGTTACTATAACTGTTATCTATATTATGTTGCAGCTCATGTTTCGTGTCCTCTGTTTCGCTGGTAGGAAGGAAATAAAACCTTCCACCTTCCTCAATCAGCTCGATCAATTTATCTCTGATCTCAGTGACCTTATTTGGATCTTTCATCGATGCTGCGTCATGCATGAGATCATTTCTAATGTCCTTCAGCGCCTTCACTTTATTTAATAAATCTGTCGAGTTTCTTCCATCATTTTTGATATCGAAGATGGTTCTAAATAATTTGTCTTGGGCCGTCATGTCAAAATTTTCTGGGGCCTTTTCGGTCTCAAACTTGTCACACAAAAAGCTGCATAGCTTCTTCCATTCATTTTGTGTGAAGGCCTGACCGCGACATTTTTCTAGGTAGGTCTTGTAAGTAACGTTTTTATCTTTATCTTTGCACTCCAAAGCCAGCAGTTTGCCTGTATACTTGGGGCAGAGCGTCATTATAATTTCGTGAGTTTGACAAATAGTTTTCATTTCCTCAAAACTTGCAGTAGCCGCGGTTCCTGCTGCGGAAGCCATGTTGCAGCAGATGCCTGCACATAAAGCGCAAGTTACGGTAAGTCAAATTCTCTGAAATAACGGAGGCCTCTTAGGTCCAAAAGGGTTGGGTATTAATTAAGGATGCTGATGCAAACATCGCGCTAGCATACGCGGTCCTCGTGAACTCACAGAAGAGTTTAAGGTGGTGCTTGAGAGCCGAAAGGTCCCGGACAGGTTCCTAAGCAGTTCTTCGCTAATTAGGGTGAACTTTACTCCACTCGTAAATGAGATGACGATCTGAAATTTTCCATACTTATCTAGGTATTTATTCACAATCCGTGTAAAGGAACAAAAAATATGTAAACTTTGTATAACACCAGTTATGATAGATGATTATTTTGTACCTCGATGTTAATTAAACCGGCGTCTTACCGAAATTTTTGAGACGTAAACGTGTAGTACTATTTATTCTCTATCTGATGTTACTAAATACATGTCAGAATCAACATCCATTTTGTAAATATTCACAATCAAAAAATGTTTTCATCACTGCTAAACAGGAGTTTTCACATTTTCATTGGATGCTAGCGCTGAGCACGTTGAACATGTCGTACGCTCATAAAACTCTGGCCTGAAGTGGCAACCCTTGTCTACCCCATAGAGGGTAGAGGGGAAGACATCCTCTACCCCACCTCGCATGGAGGTAGACAGGCTGCACTGCTTACCCTCCCGTGTTCCCTCCTACGGCCCTGTTGCTGTGCAAGTGACAGCCATCACTGTCATTATAAGTAAACTTTTGGTCTCTGTATAGTCTGAATTACTGTCTCTGTAGTTTGATAGATCTTGATTAGCAGTAAAAATTAAAATTTCGTCGCCTTTCTTTAACCTTCCCTTGACGTGCCTATAACAGAAAAAAATAATAGTCTAGTGACAATACGTCTTTCAATCAGAAATTTGTACTCTGTGAATTAAATATAATCTTAATGATTTAGGTATTGAATGTGATGCATTTATATGATGAAAATGAATATATAATATATATCTGTGAAAACAGCCTATTTGACTTGAAGTCTAAGCTCCTATTACAGTGAAAGACATCGGCATTTCTTTGACGAGGTGGCGAGGTGTGTCAGACATGAGGGTGTGAAACTCTCACAAATTCCCCCGCGCATCTATCCCCTCTAACAACCCTCACTGCGGTGCCACAACCTCCCTTTCTTTCTCCATACCCATTCTGCAAACATCGAAGCACTTCATGCCAGTGTCGCTCTATCGTTAAGAGCTAACTATTGGTCTGAATTGGTCTATGCACATCCAAGTTGTATTCTATTAATATAATTTGTTCACTTTATTTATCACAAGTTAAATAAAATATGTTATTCAGTTGAAAGAATGGGTATCAAAGCCTAAATTATTTTTTGCCATGATGAATTTAATAATCACGTCCTTGCTTGAACCGGAAAAATTAAATAAATAACATGGAAAAAGATTTGAAATGACGGCACATCATTATGTTTTATTATGTTTTTTTAAGATCGCGCGATCGCGCTGTAAATAGCAAAGAATTTGCTGGCAGTAGTCAAAGCTCATTCATTACATGTACACTGCTGTGAAGGTGTAAGGTGGTTCAGCCCGACACGGCCTGCCCTATAGCACGCATTCCTATGACGTCGCGTCGGCCAGACGTAAGATAACCAGCCCTCACGCGTCTCGGCAGCAAACTCGGATAAGGTCGCTGTGGAGTTCGGGCGGCTTTGAATACAAGCCTTAAGAGTTTAAGGTGGCGATGGCCGCCGCAACTCAACGTTGTTACGCAGGAGCGTGCGGTGAATGTTCTGGACCACGAACAACGTCCCCGGGATTGGCGGACTAAGTGGAATAAGGAACATGGGTAGCTGCGAATGGCGGATTGGGGTCAATATTGCAAACTGGTTGGCAGCGAATGACGGCGAATCACGACGAACTCAGAGTATATGCCACGCGTGCAGACATGAGGGCAGCAGATAACGGCTATGAGGCTGTCTCTTATACACATCTAGATGTGTATAAGAGACAGACGTACAACTCAGATAAATGTATACGCTAGACCTGACACATGGAGCTGTGGGCCTACCTTGAGTTCGTAGTTCCTAGGATCTGTTTGAGAGGTTCTTCCGTGTCGATTAAACGCCCAACAACGTAGTGTGCAGCCATTGTTNGGCTATGAGGGCAGCAGATAACGGCTATGAGGGCAGCAGATAACGGCTATGAGGGCAGCAGATAACGGCAATGAGTGCAGCAGATAACGGCTATGTGGGAAGCAGATAACGGCTACCCAGTCGAAATCCAGATTTCATTCAGGGGCGGCGGAGGCTCGCCATAGCCGCCTTAGAGGCAAATCAGACGCCAAGCGGCCGCCTATCATATTCGGCTAAGAATTGGGAGCCGTTTTCTGGAGTCACATGCCCTAGGAGTCGAATCTGCATATGACAGCCGAAATAAGCGGCTGAACAGACTGTCACACGCTCACCCTGCACAGTAGCTGACACGAGTTCGTTCCGCGAGGGTGACCAGCCCGTGATTCAGAAACCCATACTATGCAAGAGTAGACGCACGAACTTCTACACACGTGCGTTTCAACACTCATGCATTGCGCGTACGTCAACGTGTGGGAGTTATGTTTTCTTGATTTGAATATTTTTTTGCTCACGTAAACCGCTTCGACACTTTTAGGACAAAATTTTGGTCCGAAATTTAGGGTCGCGCCAGCGATTGCGCGAGCTTCATTACGCATGCAATGGCTGTCTAACGACATGCGATCATTACGCGTGCTTAACTAACACGCATGCGTTGCGTCGTCTTCGACCCGCATGACGCGCGTTCATGTCAAGACGCTTGCGATACGTTTCAGTGAACACGCCTGCTACGCTTGTGCGAACTCCTTTGCGATATGTGTACGTGAACACGCGAGTATTGCTTGTCCGTCATGATGGGTGTAATGCGTGTGTTCACCAAAACACACACATTTCAGAGGCAGGGGTACCAAACAATCCTCTTTATACTCCATAATAAGGAGTGGGGGTTATCAACTACCCGGCCTGAGACTATGCTGGGCAGTGTGAGGTAATTCGGATAGCGGAGGTGCTGATATTGAGTAGTGGTATACAGTTCTTCGTCCCGTTCGGACGTCGGTTGATACACACATCTCATTCGAATTGTGAAATGTTATCGTGTACAGCGAAATCCACAACTTGCAAACAACTCAGTGTTAAAAACTGAATATTAACGTTTTTGACATTTTTCAGCAATACAAATTTCTTAGTTTTTGCTGTCCAGTGCTTTCTAAAGTGAAGTTCGTTGCAATATTTCTCGTCGGCAGGCGGCATTCATCATGACTACGCAAATATTCGTTCAAGATTTTGTCAATGGTAGAAATTTTCAACTTTGGGCAAATGTCGACACGAGCATGTTTTTTAAGCTGCTCCGGTTCATATGCTTAAGGTTCTAATTTCCAAATTAACACGTCAACTGGATCAATTTGTGTAATCGAAAGTTTATCATTGCCTACGGTGCTACGTAACAGTCGATTGCGTGGTCACGATGTCGGTAGTCTCACCACTGGGCGGGCCAGCTTAACACGACGGAACAGGTTGCAAAGCGTATTCCGCTTATACGCAAGATAGTTTCTCTTGTTCCGTTACTATCTACTCTATTTCGTTGTATCATCAGGTTTCATGATGGAGTTACATATAAGTGTAAGGGTGAATTTGGTTATTTCTGAAGAACTCTAACAAATTATACGAGGATAGATTCAGGAAATTTCCATCGAGCTCAGCTATATTGGAATGGTCACTGAATTAGACGCTAGAAATGCTTCTATTCTTAATTTTTCAGCAGTTGCAAGCAATTTTATCAGACCCCGGTAAAATTTTTTCTTAGACGAATGGTGTCATCAACATAAGAACTGTTCAGCTTTTGGCATAAGTCTGCATGCTTGAGCTTATTGCTCAAGCAGAAGATAGCTTATGAACTATCGCTGACAAGGAGCCCATCTGTGAGCAGCATATTCGATTTGAGGATTTCCCATAACTATCGTATATTCCGCTATTTATTTGATTGTCTCGGTAGGAATTTAGAGTGCAGTTGATAACTTTAATGCTTGAGATGAATTACATGTGAAACTCAATACTGTCATTGCAGCAGCCGACGATGGATGCAGAAAAAGCATCATTTGCTATGGAGTGTGAACAACTGAAAGCTGCAATCAAATTACTGCCGTAACTCGATTTTGTTAAGATTACCATGTGCTTCTCCATTCTATTGTGTGGTCTTTCTTTCGTCAATTGACGCAGAATATTGAGGCCCTTGCAGAACTGTTTGCTCGATAGAAATTTAATGTGACGAAAGTTTCATGACATGATTCGGCAAATAATTCAACGATTATTTTAAACACAACGTTGTTCATTCAGCAGGATACATGGATGGAATATGAGAAATTGGCTTGACTTGCATTACCTCGAATCAGTTATATTGATGTATCGATTGAATTTCTTTTATTTGCGATTATTGCCCTCATTTCTAACTACGCCATGTCGAAATAGTTACTAGTTGTAAACGTCTATGAATGTAAATTGAGTTCTGATAGACTGTGCTCTGATCTTAAAACTGTGTGATCGTATCAGGTATTAAATACGTGAGCTCCACAGTCGCCCCACGGTTGTCAAGGAATAGACCGGATCCTAATCAGGTGCTTATTTCCCTCGCACAACCAGAACCTAAAGCGGACATAAAGCCGCTAATTTACACTGCTAGGCGAGCTTGGGGCGTCCTTGAGCCAGCGGTTCACAGGAATCAAAATTTCGATAGGGTAAGAGGGCAGCAGATAAAGGCTATGAGAGCAGCAGATAACGGCTACAAGGGCACCCCAAACATCTCATCATGTCCCAAACATGCCACCATGACCCAAACATCTCACCATGACACAAACATCTCACCATGATCCAAACATCCCACCATGACCCGCACATCTCACCGTGATCCAAACATCTCATAATGACACGAGCATCTCATCATGACTCAAACATCTCACCACGAACAAACATCTCGCAGTGAAACAACAAAAATCGTTCCGTCTTTCAAACATCTCACAATTATTCAAACATCTCACAAAGATTCAAACACCTCACAATGTTTCAAACATATCACAAATATTCTAACATCAAACAATCATAAAAGCATTTCGCAACAAATCAAACATATCACAATGATTCAAACAACTCATAATGATTCAAAAGTCTCACAATGCTTAAACACCTTACATTGATTCCAACATCCCATAATGATTCAAGCATCTCACAATGATTCAAACATCTCACAACGATTCAAACATCTCACGATATGATTTTAACATCTCACAATGACATCTCACAATTTTAACATCTCACAATAATTCAAATATCTCGCAATGATTCAAACATCCCTCAATGACTCAAAAATCTCACAATGAATCATACATCTCACAATGATTCAAACATCTCACAGTGATTCAAACGCCTAACAATGATTCAAACATCTCACATTGATTAAAATATCTCACAATGATTCAAACATCTCACAATGACTCAAACATTTAACAATGATTCATACATCTCACAATGATTCAAACACATCTCAACGATTCAAACATCTCACGATGATTTCAACACCTCTAAATGATTGAAACTTCTCACAATGATTCGAACATCCCAAAATGATTCACGTATCACACAAAGATTCAAACAACTCACAATGATTCATACATCTCATAATGACTCAGACATCTCACAACGATTCAGACATTTCACAATTATTCAAACATTTCAGAATGACTCAAACATCTCACGATGATTCACACATATCGTAATGATTCATACATCTCACAATGAATAAGATCATTCAAACATCTAACAATGTTTCACACGTCACACAATGATTCAAATATATCACAATGAATCTGATATCTCGCAAAGATAAGTCATCTCACAATAATTTAACACCAGATAACCATTCAAACATCTCACAATGATGCAAACACCTCAAAATAATATAAACATCTCCCAATGATAAATACTTTACATTGATTCCAAAATCTCACAACGAATCAAACACCTCACAGTGATTCAAACAACCCACTATAATTTAAATACATCACAACCATTTAATTATCTCACGATAATTTCAACATCTCATAATGATTCAAACATCTCACAGTAATTTAAACACTTAACAATGACTGAAACATCTCACAATGATTCAAATATTTCACAATGATTCGAACATCTAACAATGATTCAAACACCTCTCATTGATTCACACACCTCTCTATGATTCAAACACCTCAGAATGATTTAAACACATCAAAGCGATGCAAAAATCTCACGATGATTTTCACATCACACAATGATTAAAACATATAACCAAGCTTCTAGCATCCCAAAATGATTCAAACATCTCACCATATTTTCACAATTATTCATACATCTCACAATGATTCGAACATATCACAATGATTCAAACATCTCACAATGATGCAAACATCTCACAATGAATCAAACATCTCTCAATGATTCCCTCATCTCACAATGAGACAAACCTCTCGCAATGATTCTAACCACTCAAAATCATTCAAACTTCTCACAATGATTAAATACCTTATATCGATTCCAACATCTCTCAACGAATTAAACACCTCACAATGTTTCAAACACCTCACTATGACATAAACACATCAAAACGATTCAAACATCTCTTGATGATTTCAAAATCTCACAATGGTTAAAACATCTCACCATGCTTCGAAAATCCCAAAATGAATCAAACATCTCACAATGAATCAAACACATCTCAATGATTCAAATATCTCACAGCTATTTATTACCTCACAATCTTTCAAGCATTACACAGTAATTCAAACATCTCACAACAATTCAAGTATCTCGCAATTATTCAAACATCTCACAATGATTCAAATATCACAAAATGATTAAAGCATTTCGAAATGAATAAAACATATCACAATGATTTAAACGTCTACCAATAATTAAAAATCTTACATTGCTCCAACATCTTACAATGAATCAAACATCACACAATGATCCAAGCACATCACACAATGATTCAAGCACATCACAACAATTAAAGCATCTCACGATGATTAAAAAAATTCACGATGATTCAAGCATCTCAGAATGATTCGAACATCTCACAATGATTCGAACATCTCACAATGATTCAAACATCTGAAATTGAAGCAAAAATCCCTCAATGATTCAAACAGTTCACAATGATTCAAACAACTCACAACGATTCAAACATCTTACAATGATTCAAATATCTCACAATGATTAAAACATCTCATATTGAAGCAAATATCTCCCAATGATTCAAGCATCTCAGAATTATTCAAACATCCAACAATTATTCATACATCTCAAAATAATTCGAACATTTCACAATGATTCAAACATCTCACAATGATTCAAACATCTCACATTGAAGCAGACATCTCTCAATGATTCAAACAGCTCACAATGATTCAAACATCTCGCAAGTATTCAAACAACTCACAATGATTCAAACATCTCACAATGATGCAAACATCTCACAATTAATTAAACATACATCTCACAATGAGAAAACACCTTACAATGATTCCAACATCTCACAAGGAATCAAACATCACACAATGATTCAAACACATCACTATAACATACCCAGTCGTTATTTTCACTCCATTAGGGGCCGCCCCAGAGGACAGACAGTCGGCTCAGGGGTGACTTAGGTGCCTATCGGCCACCTAACTGCAATCAGCGGCTATATAGGAGCCGACTGGGGGAGTCGATTGCCCGATAGGCCGAATATACGTAATTATATAAACCGAAAAAAGCAGCTGGCTGGGTTTCTGTGGACAGACGCTGTTATTTGAGCGAGTCATTGCCATCTCCCGCTCATCATATGACGTCGATGTGTGTTCACACGTATATGTTTGTTTGTTAAATCATACCGTGGAACAAAGTGCGAATTGACTTTACAATTTTTTTGCTTTCGTGGTACTGAACTAGTAAGTCCGTTACGTACGTGACAAAAATCATTGACAAACTTGATAGAGTACGTGGCAGCAAAAAATAAATCCCTTTAGCTCCATGAGAAAATTGCAAAGTCGTATCGTAAGATAAATGACTGATATGTAATTAGCAGAACCAGCAACAGATGAACGTTCGATTTTACATTCTGGGCAAACAAGTTTATGTTAATATTCAGTTTACTATGATGTTGGTATGGAACAACTTGATATAGTAATGGCTGTTCACTGCCTGGTGACAGGCATTGTAGATTACAAGTTATCTTCTGTTGTCCAAACAAGGTCTACAAAATTGAAATTTATACAGGTCAAGATAATATTATGGTACGGTTGACAAAATTCCTAATGTAGTCTGACATGGAATTCTAAAAAATATGATAGCGATAACGGGCGCGAATAAATGTCCCGACTTATTGCGACATAAATCACGTTCCTTGTTTTAAACGTGTAACAAAGCTTAAAATTTCGTCCGAACGCACTACAGCGCTTTGTTACAGCTGCAGCACCAACAGCGGCAGGGCAGTGGACAGTGAACTAACAAGTTTCAACCTATGGTTGAATTAATTCAACCATGTTCCAACCAGTCGGCAGTCGCCACTCGCCAGTGTTCCGCGTGACAGCGTGGCTGATGTCCATTTGTGAGCTGTGTTTAGATTTGTGATGGAAAATTGGCATTTCAACAGAGGTAAGAAAGAAAACTTGCATTTGAGTATGTTATCTTCTTTTTTTGTCAAGGTGTTGGACAAAATTAATTTTAACCAGTGAATTATTATAGATTTATTGGCACGTAAAAAGCATGACTCATCGCTACACGAGTATCATGGCTTGCTTTCTCTCCAAGGACCTCAGGCTCACGAGTCACAACTGTTCGACGAAATTTTATTCATTGATGCAAACGACATTGGTGACAGAACTTTGTCCGTGCTTTACGATTCTTATCTTCATACAGTTGCCTTCTTGTGTTCGGTGCATAAAATTAGTTGCTATCCTTAGTATCCTTAGTATTTGTTTGGGACACAACAGTCCCAGGCCACGATGGATCGCCGCCTCTGATTATCGTTCATCCGCCCTCATTTGGGCCACCTGATGCACGATGCTGTTGCTTGCTTCTCGCCGCTGGTAGTGTTGCAGGGGAGGTCGATCTGGGATTG